>NW_011888850.1:3327505-3335516 GCF_000151845.1 Pteropus vampyrus
ACCTGGACCTGTACCTGCTGCTCCCGCCGCCCACCTTGCTCCGGGATGAGCTGCTGCTTGGGAGCGGCCCGCCGAGTCCCGCCTACGCGCTCGACCCTTTCCCGGCCTCGGGAGGGTGGGGACACGCGGACCACCTGCATCCCAAAGGCCGGGAGCCGGACCCCGTGGCGGAGCCCGAGGGCCAGCTGCTCCGGGAGGTGCGCGCTCTGGGGGTCCCATTCATCCCCCGCACGCGCGTGGATGCGTGGCTGGTGCACAGTGTGGCGGCGGGGGACTCCGACGGGGCCCACGGGCTGCTCGGCGCCGCCGCCTCGTCGACGGGAGGAGCCAGCGGCAGCGCGGACGGCGGTAGCCAGGCTGCGCCTGGGGGCGGCGGGGACCCCGGAGCGGCTCCAGGTAGCCCCTTGGCTGCTGGGGAAGAGGAGAAGTCGCCGGCGGAACCGACGGCTCAGGTGCCGGACGCCAGCGGGCGCGCAAGCGAGGTAACAGGAGAGCGGGGACGCGAGCGCGGGGCTAGGGGTGCTGGCCAGGAGCCCTGGGGGTGCGAGAGACCTGGGGAGCGGCCATCCCTGCTGCCCTTTTACCCTCGGTCGCTGGGTAGTTGCAAGTTCGCGGGCGACTCAGCGCCTTTCCTTTCCGTGATTCGGAACGAGGGCCGTCAGTGCTATCGCAGTGGCTTTTAGGTTTTTGAGAGAGAAGTGGGTGAAATCCATTTAGTTGTAGGGGACACCTTTCTTGTGTTTGATGGCTTAAGGATAGTTCGGGGCTGAGGAGAAAAGAAGGGATGCTGGCGACTTTGTTGCCACTGCCTTCGCTCAGTACCTTGTCTATAGTGAGGTGTCTTTTCCTGGAACCCGTGCCTGACCCGGAGGATCCGAAGGAGGCCTTGGCCTCCGGGAGGACGCACGTTTCTCTTTAAAAACCTCGTTCCCGGCCTAACGCGATGGCCCTCGCCCGAATTTTCAACCCAATTGCAGTTCGTTTTGCTGCCTCCCTTGATTAAGGCAGACTGTCCCGCTGTGACCCCACCGTCCCCTGCGCTAACAACGCTCCTCCTGGAACGTGTGTAACAGCCGCGTGTTAGCATAAAGTAGGTACTCCGACAGTGACCTAGTGACTCACAGGTTCCCTTTGGTTTAACATCCTGTTGAAACAAAGTTCACCAAGATCTGCTGACTGAAGTATCTGTGTTGCACCCACTGTCCCCTTCCAATTCGAGAACACTTAATTCTAATTCCCACAAAACCACCTTTATTGGTATCGATCAACAGCTGTTCATTGGACGTATTTGTGGATTGCAATCTTATGCAAAATGGGAATTGGGGCTAGACAGGTTTGTGTGCTGCTCTTAGAATTGCCTTTTGTGTAGGCAGTTGTCAGACGAGCTTCTCCACCCCCTCCTGGAGGGGTCATTGTGCTGAAGAGCTCGGTGATTCACTGTTATGCAGATCTGATCCCTTCCTCTTCCTGGGGCCAGGGTGGGGGTTAGTGAGAGTCTTGGTGGGCTCCTGTCTGTTCAAACAGTGGAAGGTTCTTCCTACACATCCAATCTGGATCCTCACCTGTATCCTCTGCCTTCTAATAAGAGGTATGTGCTTCACTGCTATCTTTCCTGATTCTGTAACTTATGGGGTGAAACCCACTGCGGGATGCTGTACTAGATGGTACCCAGCCCCCCTCCCAGCTGAATGCCAACCAGCTTGCATAGTACACAGAAACCTGGAGGGAGGCAAGACTGTTTGCTCTGCAAGGACTCCACCCACCCCCCACCCCCCCACCCCCAGCATTACCTGGTTGATAACCTATTTAGACAGGCAAGCCTGCCTTGGGGAAAGCTCCGGCTCTGGGGGCCTAGATCAAGTCTTGGCCCCAGGTTTCCTAGGGGAGAGGGTGACATTCATATGGAGCTGTTCTGGCATTGCCTTTCCTGGCTGGCATGTGTGAACCTGCTGGGATGACCTGGTTCTGTTCATTCTGGCGATGATCAGTTGTCAAGCACCTTAAACCATTTTCACAGCCAATTCATTTTTATTGGCAATGCCTTTTTTTTACATCAACCTTGTGAGGTGCACAGGCCAGACAGCCTTATATCCAATTTGTACTTAAGGAAAAGAGGCCCGGCGAGGTTAGAAGACTTGACTAAAGCCACACAGCTAATTAGAGCCAGAAGTGGGACTAGAACCTGAGCTTCCTGACTCCCAGACTGGCACATAAATTAAGCACTCGCACTGTACTCAGGTTCTCTGGACAAAGATGCAGCTGGAATGGGGCAATGCCTCTCCCTCCTGACCCAGGCTCATTGTCTTCAGTGCTGGATTGACTTTTAAAAGCAGATTGTACCATCGATAATGCTAAAGTTAGAATTTGAAACCGTTACTCTGGGAGAAAATCCGCAAATCTGGGTTTGGGGGGCATCACTTACTACTGTGCCCTCATACAGGTTAATCACAGCAAGCCTCAGTGTTTCATCAGTGGGAGAGTGATGCTTACCTTGGGGGCGTTGTACCAATTAAATTGGAAAAGCATGTGTGAGGTGCCAGCCCAGTGCCTGGAATGTAATTGGTGTTCTCTTCTCTCGCCTCCATCCTCAACCCACCCTCCTTAACCTGTCCCCACTCACTTTATTTCTTTTTGTCTATTTGGCTTGGTTGTTTGTTTGTTAAGGGGGTGAGGTGTATTGGAGCCAGACCTGCCTGGTTTTGAAACCCAGCTCCATCATTTACAGCTTGGGCCAGTTCCTTAACTTATCTATGCTGCATTCTCACCTGCTCATTCACAATGAGAATAAGAAAGGTGCCTACCACATGGGGTTGTTTTGAGAAACAGTTTATTTCACATAACAGGCTTAGAACTGTGCCTGTCGCATCTTAAGTGCTCAGTAAATTAGTTAACTTCAAAGGGGGGGTAGTGCTTGCCCAATGAGAACATCGTAAGTTGGCTTTGTTTTTAAATAGATTGTCTGGTGGCTTACATTTGCGTTGTAGGAGACAGGTTTTATAGTACAATTTTCCACAATTTTTGTACATGTGCAAAAATATTTTGGAGTAGGGGATTTTCCAAGTATCAAAAGAAGTACAGTTTTGGTTTCACTTCTTAATGGGGCTAAGCACCATCTGAAAACGATCCGGAATTCCCCAGGGCACACACGCTTCCCTTCACCACCACCGCCATGCACTCACAACCCGTGAAGCACGTGCTCTTCAAAGCGATGCACATGCCCAAGTGAAACAAAGAAATGAACAGATTTTGCAGAACGGAATGTGTGAGCATATTTCAGGACGGGGTGACTGCGTACAGCCAGCATCAGGGAGCTGTTGCCATTTTGAAACTGAGAAGGCTTGTGGTCATCTCGATGTGGCCCCTTGACCTGGGATGGGCACCGTCTGCTGGGCGAGGGGTCCAGCAGGACCCCTTGATTTGCTGCTCGATGAACTGGGTTTCTTCAGGTCACAGGAAGAATCTGATACAGTCAGTACTTGCTTCTCAGAGGAAAAAGGAAGAGAAAGGTCCTTAATTGTCCAAGTAAAATTTTTTTTCCTTTCAAAATCAGAGCATGCCCCTGATGCCTGGACAATTGGAGACAGACGAACTTTCAAACACTTGCTTGTTTTGAACTCACAACTAGGAAACAGAAATAGTCCAATACATTGCAGTGCTACAAAGATTCACAGTAGGCTCTTCCTTCTACTGACTAAAGGGCGCAGTAAAGATGCCCCTATAGCCTTGTATGGAAAGGGTGGCATCGGTCACTGTGTTAGTGTCCCAAGACTACCATAACAGTATGGCAAACTGGGTGGCTTAAACAATGGAAATTCATTGTCTCACAGTTCTGGAGATCACGGTGTAGGCAGGGTTGGCTCCTGAGGGCAGTGAGAGAGAATCTGCGGCAGGACCTGGCTGCTGGTGGTTTGCTGGCAGTCTTTGGCGATTCTTGGTCTTACCGCATTACCCCAACCTCCGCCTTCATCTTCACTGGCGTTCTCCTTGTGTATACATCTGTATTCAAATTTTCCCTGTTCTAAGGACACCAGTCATAATGGACTAGGAGCCACCCTATTCATCTTAACTGATACATCTACAATGCCTCAATTTCCAAATAAGGTCACATTCAGAGGTCCTGAGAGGGTTAGGACTTCAACATAGGAATTTCAAGAGATACAGTTCAATTCGTTACACAGTCACCACCTCTTCTTTTCCTGGCAGTTCTTGGAGTTATTCTGTTTGTTTAGCAAATAGGCTCCAACTGTTGAAAACTAAGCTGTTTCTGGAAACAGCCAGTCTATGTGTAGGATCCTTTGCAGCAGGACTTACATAGGCCCATGAGCGAATGGGGCGGGGGCGGTGTTTGCTGGCTTGATGGGCAACAGCCCTGAGGAACCTACTTCACACTTTCTCCAGTCAGTCCTTCACCTCAGCTGGTAGGTTACAGAGGCAGCATCTCTGCAGTGTTCCTTACATCGTTCCCCCTACTCAGCTCAACTCAAATCACAGTGCAGGGCCCAGGCCCCCACTCAGCGGCTGCCTGGCTTGCTGGTCAAGTGCTCTGGCTCTGGAGTCAGACCAGCTGGGATAGCTGTCCTCGGTCCCCCTGCTGACTGGTCGTGTGGCCTCTGGGACACTTCTCCGTGCCTTGGTTTCCTTATCCTTAAAATGGAATGGTAAGAGTACCTTAGGGATTTGTTGTGAGGATTAAATGAGATCCTGCAAGGTCAGCAGAGTTGGTACATGGTAAGCCCTCGATAATGTGAGCTACTGCTGCTGATTCACCTGGGGCTCTGTGATGCCCCTTCCCCAGTTTATTTCTGTCCGTCCCGTTGCCAGGCGCAGGTTTCCAAGGCATGCCTTGGATTTCTCCACTTCCGTTTGGGGAGCCTCCACTAGCTCCTCATTACCTACCAATTCGATATTTGCTCATTCAAGGCTCCTCCTCTGGCCATCGTGACCCAGCTCCCTAACTGCCTTAGCTGTGCTCATTTCCCGTGATCCTCAGCCTATATATAGCCTTCTTGCCAGCGAAAACTTCCTCCCTTCTCTTCCCGGTGCTTTCCTGCCTCTCACTTTGTTACCTTTGCCCAGAATGCCTCCTTTCATTCCTCCCAAGTCTTCTCCTGTTAAATTCTCACTCGTCTCAACCGTCACCTCATCTATAAGCGTTTCCTGTTCTTTTCCTTCAGGCCCTACACTCTGTACTATTTCTTTTATGGGACTTTGCACTCTCCACTTTGAACCATCGTGTCTTGAGTGCAGAAAACGGGTCTTCTCTTTAACCTGCAAGCAGCACCCAGGACGGGGTTCAGGCAGTGTCTCTTGAGCACTCTTCATCCATCCCTCCATGCTGGCTTGATACCATGAGCTTGAATGTGTCTTCGGTCTTTCAAGGCCAGAACCCAACTAGAAAGTAGGTCAGATCCGAAATCCTGATGGGCCATCTGACCATTTAATGCCGATTTGAGTGGATGGGGGCAGTGGAAAGCAGACTTTCAGGTTGGCATTATAATTAATCAGGTGATGAAACAGGATTACCTAAAGTTATATAGCAAGTTAGCGACCTTGCCCAGAATAGAACAGGTCTGTTCTTAAGTGCTGAGTAAGCCATACCTCCCACCCACTACAAAACTACAAATGCAAAAACAAACTCCTCCCACTGGTGGCAGGCTTTCCATATGAAGAGTTTCTTCTCAAAATCTAATTGTTAAGGACCTACATTAATATTCAAATACACTTCTAGGCAGCCAAAGCCGGCGAGGCTCAGGTACACGACCTGAGTTGTTTTGGGTTAAGTTGTAGGTAGTGGTTGGCAGAATCTGAGAGGTGTAGGTGTCTGACCTGTGGTCATAATGACATGACCTTTTGAGATTGGATATGACTCAGTATCGGGGTGCTCCTGAGAAGAGAACCAGTAAAAATGAATACACCTCCCCCTACACACATATTTTTAAGAAATTTATTTTGAGGAATTGGCTGCTGCGATTGTGGAGGCCTGAATTCTAGGGCAAGACTGAATTCTAGGGTGGCCAAAAATGGCACACGCTGATGCCGCAGGTTGAGGCAGAATTTGTTTTCCCTCAGGAAAACGTCAGTTTTGCAGTTAAGGCCTTTCAACTGGTTGGATGAGGCCCACTCAGATTATCCAAGAAAATCTCTTAAAGTCACCAGGTTGATTATAGCCGTTAACCACATCGACAGAACACCGTCACAGCAATACCTGGGTTAGTGTTTAATCGAATAACGGTGTACTATAGCCTAGCCACGTTGACACATAAAACTAATCATCCCACCATCCCAGCTCTGTCTTCCCGGGCAGCTTTTGTGAGAGGAGAATATTAACCTCGGGTTAAGGAACCCTTTAAGGACCGACACAGCCTTGGCACATGGGTAGGTGTTCAACAGAGGATCTGCTCTCATTGCCCCAGAGCTGATCTCCAGGAAACTCAGGTCATGCTGGGACCTGCTTTGGCGGGAAAGGAACCCTTCTCTCCCCAAGGCGGGAAATCATGTGGGAAATGGTTGAGTCAACTGGTGCTATTCCATGCTGAGAAGATCAGACTGAGGAAGGAACAAGACTGCCAACTCAAATATTTGAAAAGCTGTTATGTGAAGGAGGTCTTGGACTTTTGAGGAGGCAGAACATTTCTATAAATATTTCAGTATATATCCCTGAAATACAAGGACTCTTCCAAACATAACCGTAATGCCATTAGTACACCTAAAAAAATCAGTAATTATTTAGTATCAACAAATAGCCAATCAGTATTCAAATTCCCCAGTTATCTCATGAGCAGTTTTCCATGGTTTGTTGGTTGGACTCATGTTAAAACAAGATTCAGACCTTGCATTATAGCCAGCTGTTTTGCATGATAAAGGGATATTCAGACTGGAGCTTCATATTTTCACGTGGCATCAGCTCTTTCCACCCCTGCTGTTCTCATCTGTGGGGTGCAGTGTGATGCAAGTGGGAGCCATTGTGTGTGGCGGTGGTGCAGTCAGGGTTCTGGCAGGAAGTAGCATTCACCCCGGATGGCTCAAATGAAGAAGGAGCATAATGAATGACTTCTTTCTTAGAGGAGCAGACAGGGTTTGGGGTACCCACAGATTGGGTGGAAAAAGTTACCGGGGAGCCTGATGAGGTGAGGAGAGGCTGTTGTCACATGCAGATCAAGAGAGAGAAATACCTTGGCCTCTCTTTTGCTCACCCCCACAGTTTCCTACCTCCCACTGATGAACCCAGCTAGAAACCAGCCAGCACAGGAGGCCCACAGTTTGCAGAGACAGCTTCTGGGGGACACACGTGTCTCTGCAAAGGCAAACAAGTACCAGGACAGCGCCTGAGAGCTGGCTCTGAAGTAGAAATGCCTGCAGCCAAATCCTGGTTCCGTCACTTACTAGCTAGGTGACTTTAAGGCAAGTTGCTTAACCTCTCTCTGCCTCAGTTTCTTCCTGTAAGAGGGATGCTGAACAACTTAAATAAGATCATGTATGTGGTGCCTGGGCCGCAGTGAGTGCTCAGTAAATGTGAGCTATAATTATTATAAACTGCTGTTACAACCACCTGGACCAAACAGGACACAGTCTCTCTTTATCCAGCTCCTCCTTTCTCTCTAGACTTGATGACTCCAGCTTGCCCGCAGCCTAGAAACAGACCTCAGAATTAGTTGGCCTTACCCCTCTCCCTCTAATGTCATCCTTCTTGTAGGCACCACACTGTTCTTTGTCTTTGAAGGTTCATCCAACCCTAAAGGTCAAAGCAGGTCTCAGTACTTCCTCCCCCAGATAAATAAATGAAAGGCCCAGCTCAGCCAGCTGGGACTGTTCACAGAGAGTTTTTTCGGGGTCAAACTCTCCAGCACACTGTTCAGGTCTCAATACAGTAAGGTAAGTACAGACTTAGAAATCACATTGCCAGTTATCAGAACTCCAGAGAGGTAGCGAGACGAGAAAAGCCCAGCTTGGCACCTGTCTTCACCTTCCCTCTACCTCCACTGACTCAGAAGAACCTTCATGCATGGCCCAC
>NW_011888850.1:3340456-3373030 GCF_000151845.1 Pteropus vampyrus
AAATGCTTTTTCTCAGCTAACTTCTTTAAAATGTGAATTAGAAAGTATCTTTTCACAGACCGAGGAAACTGAGGGTCAAAGCGGCCCAAGGTCACACAGCTGGCAGGAGCGTGATGGCCTTGTTACTCCACAGGTTTTGGACCTGAGCCTTCCTCACCACGAGGCTTTTCTGGGGGCTTGTAGACTGTGCAAATTATATTACAAGTGTGATAGGCCTTTTTCACTTTCTAAATGGAAGTATTATAATATTGAGTCCTCCACCCCTCTCTCCCTTGAGATTCTGGTGTCTCGTCTCTCCCCACCCGGATAGAATTGTTAACTCACAAATCGGGTTCTCTGGGAAGAGGGCTCTGAGATCAAGCGTAGCTGCAGGATGTTTACTAGGGAGCACCCTTCCTTGGCAGCCACAGCTGTGGAAGGGAGGACGAGAAAGCAGGACTGGACAGAAGGAGAAGTCAAGCTGCAACGCAGGCTCACAAAACCAGGAACTCTAAGGCTAAAGTGGCATACTATTTCACAACTGTCCCACAGTGAGCTGCAATGGTCAGGCCTTTATACTTTCCCTGCCTAGTTGTGGGTGCCCAGGGAAGGGTGTGACCGTAGGTGAAGTAGCTCTTAGCAGTTGAGGCATTCTGTGAAGGCACAGTGGGGAGGCCATGTGCCCACAGGTCACCAGCAGCTGCCACAAGTCCTTCGAGGGGAGTTTAAAAGCTGCACACTAACCTAGAGGAAAGTGTTCTCACTCATCAGTTCTTATGACATATGTTTCTATTCGCTTTATAATAGGCTTATAATAAATGATTGTTGAATGACTAAGTGAAGGACTGGCTAAGAAGATATTTATTGAATACATAAGGCTGTACAAGTGTGAGTTATCTCTTCTGCAGGTCTGGAATTCAGTCAACACTTTTTAGTCTGCCATCAATATTTTTGATTGTTATGCAGTCGCCTTTTTTCCTCTGTGGCCTCATCGATAGGGTGAGCATTTGGGGCGGTCTGGGCGCATGCCTGTTGTCCATTTTAATTGTTAATAACACCACCTTACCCTCACAAAAATGGACTGGTTTGGGTGATAAATGACATAGCTACTTATTCATAGACCTCTGGAGTGTCAAAACTGAATGGGCCATCTCAGGAGCCCGGGTCTTCAGCACTGGAACGACTTGTCTCAGGTCTCACCTTCTGCCCCTCCTGCCTCTGTGTGGCCAGAGAGGAAGAGGCAGTACCTACAGGCATCAAAGCTCAAATTCCTACTCCCACCATGACTTTTCTCCCTGGCCTCTTCCGACTTCATGCCTCCGTCTCCGGGAGGACTCAGGCGTTCTCTGACATTTAGAATCTGTCCCCCACTTCCACCTGGAGCCCCGCCCCTACTGTCATAGTCACCTCTCTTTTCATATGTACATTGGTATCTCCAAGAGTGTAGCCACTAATGAGCTGCATTTGTAGCTTCTAATTAGCAAAATATTGAGAAACAATCCCATAGTAGGTGGGGTGGGAAGAAATGGGTATGCTCAGAAAGCACCGATGACAATGTTTGGCAAACGCCACCAAAGAAATTGAAAACATTGTCAGCATAGTTTCTTAAAAGAAAAAATCCCGGTGCAGGCAGAATTCAAGGAGAATTCTTTCAAACTTTCCAATGAGGAATTCTGTTACATAAAGTTTCCTAATTATTTTTCAAAACTGGCATGTCACTGATACCAAGATATCTCAAAAACACATCAAAGAAATCCAGGAATCACTCTTATGCATATTCATGCAAAATATTAAGTAAAATATTAGCAGGGCATACAGAAAATATAGACATAAAAAGCACTTTTTTCATGTTTACATTAGTTATCGTTGCTGCAAAACAAATTGTCCCAAAATGTAATGGCTTAGTACAACCAGCATTTATTATCCTGCAGTATCTGTGGGTCAGAAATTCTGCAACAGCTTAGCTGGGTGGTTCTCGCTCGGGGTCTCATAGGTTGTAATCGAGATGTTGGTTGGGTTACATTTATCTGAAGAATTGATTAGGGCTGGAGGATCCACTTCCAAGATGAATCACTCACATAGCTGTTGGCAGGAGGCCTCAGGTCTTTGCCAAGTAGGCCTCTCCGTGGAAAGCTGGCTGTCCTTACGCTGTGAGCACCGGCCTTCTCCAGAACAGGTGATCAGAGAGAGTGCAGACAGGAAGCCACAGCGCTACATCATCGCTTCTATCTTATTCATTTTGTTAGAAACAATTCACTAAGTCCAGCTCCCACTCAAGGATGGGGGATTAATCTTTGACTCTTGAAAAAAAGAGTGTCAAATAATTTGCGGACATATTTTAAAATCACTTTAATGTTCAAAACCTATTTCTGCTTTTTAAAAATATCCTTCAAAAATAAGAATAGATGGATCTCTTCTTATTACCAGATCCTCAAATATATTCTGGCAATCCACTTTCTACTCCTTATCTTGAAACCAAGTTTTCGTTTGGAATCAATCCTGCCGCTGGTGCTTCAGAGTCCATCCTCTGTTGCCTTCTGGCAGAACTTGCTTTGCAATGATCCTTTCTCCTAAATCATTCCCTTACAAACATACACTAGTGTCTCTCATCTTCAAAACAAAGAAAACACTGCTCTGACCCATTTCTCCACTCCACAGCCAGAATTCTTGAACAGATCATCTGCACACTGTTTCCAATTTGTCACCTCTCGTTTACTCTTCCACACCAACAGCTTTCTTAACTGCCAAATCCAGTGGATACTTTTCTGTGCTTACTCATCAATCTCCAAACAGCATTCAACACAACCAGCTACTCCATTATTCTCGAAACACTTGGATTCCTAGATATAGCTGTCCTCTACCTCGCCCCTTAGCCCCATGCCTACTTCCTGTCTTCCCATCTCTTTGCTGGCTTCTCTGCCTGACCTCTGAGTAAATGTTGCAGGACTGGTATTCAGCGCCTTCCCGCTTTGTACTCTATTGCCAGAATCTCATTAGTTCCTGTGTTTTGTTTGTTTGTTTTTATTTGTTTATGCTGATGTGTTCCCACTGTGTACCTCCAGTTCACACCTTTGCTCTAAATTCCAGATTCTCATCTCACCAGTGTAATAATAGATATTTCTCTTTGGCTTTGCCGATCTCAAATTTAACATATCCAGAATGAAAGAACTCTGCTTCCCTCTGAAGCTGTTCTGTGATAACTATCCACCAGGTTATTCAAGCCAGAAATCTGGAAGTCATTCTTAATGCTTCCCTTTTGTTTTTCTCCCATTTCCAGTCCCACAGTATACACCATGGATTCTTCCACTTCTCAGTCCGTTACCAGCCCCTTTTTCCAGACGATCATCTCTCACTTAAGTTACTGTCTCCTTGTAACTGGCCTCCCCACTTCCTGTCTTGCCTTGCTGCAGAGACCGGATGGGAGGGGGTGAGTCAAAGTGATCTGATGCCACCACTGAACCATAAGAAGAGGACTGACATCCCAATAGAAAAATGGGCAAAGTCCTCAGACAGTTCATAGGAAAGGAAATACAAATGCCTTTTAAACTTGTGAAAGATGTTCACATGTAAATAAGAGAAATATAAATTAAAATTACAATGAGAAACCAGTTTCCATCTACAGATTTACACTTGTATCCATTGGTAGTAGGAATTTAAATTACCACACACATCTTTTAAGGGCTAGTGGGGAGAATCCATCCAATAAAAAAATGTACGTATCTGTTGACTCAGCACAAATTCTAGAAACTTGTCCTGCTTGCACATATGTGCAAATAAGTACTATGAGAATGTTTTAGATATTGTTTAAGATTGGAAACAACTAAATATCCATCATTAAGAAGGTAATTAAATATGTTATAGTAACAGGCAGATAAGTACAGTCTGAATATTATCTGTGCCTTGAATGCATTCCTGTTTTTCCACACAGCTCTACTTCTTTAGATCTCAACTAAGAGATCACCCACCCTGAGAGGCCTTCCTTCCCTAACCACTCTTTCTAAAGTAGGTCCCCTCTTCATTCACTTGCCATACAACTTGGGAGTTATTTTGTTAGTTCATTTGTATTTTTGGCTCCCTCTTCCTTTAGAATGTAAGCTCTGAGGGGGCAGTCTGAATGTATTTTTTCACTGTTGAATCCCTAGCATCTAGTGTGGTATTTGGCACTCAGTATATATTGACTGAATGAATGACTAAAAAAATGATTGACTTGAATCTGAAATAAAAGTCCACATGTCATTCTTAACTGGTGAAACATTCAAAGCATCCCATTAAATTCATGAGCAAGATAATGTCAGGTGTGAGGATGTGATTTAAATATGTATTTGGTCTCCATCCCCCTTTCAGGCCCAGAGCTCTCCAAGCCCTTGGGATTTCCTAAATGCGAAGAGCAATGGGAGCATCTTTTTTATTATTATTTTTTTTAATTTTTATTTTAAATATAATATTTAGTCTTTTGTCCTCAGTTATGTAATAGCTCCAGAGCCACAAAAGTACAAGTGTTTTGTTATTCATGACAAGCCCTCCTTTCAAACACACCTGATTTATGTTAATGAGGTGACTTTTGGAAACCCCCTAAAGATAGGGGCTGGTTGCCACGGGAACTGACTGTGTGATTAGAAGGTTGGAACTTTCAGCTCCAAACCTGGACAAGTGGAGATTGAGTTCAGTCACAAAGGTCAATGATTTAATCGGTCATGCTTGTGTATCGATAGGCCTGATTGATTAGCTATCAAAAAGGACAGGGTTGGAGAGCTTCCGGGTTGGTGAACACGTGGAGGTGCTGCAAGAGTGGACACCTGGAGAGGCCACGGATGCCCCGTGCCCTTTCCCAGATACCTTGCTCTGTGCTCCTGGTTGCTCCTGCGTTTTGTCCTTTTATAATAAAACGGTGATCTAGTAAGTAACATGTTTCCCTTAGATCTGCGAGCTGCTCTAGTAAGTCAGTTGAACCCAATGAGGGGTTGTGACCTCCGATTTATAGTCAGTCAGAAGCACAGGTGACAACCTGGGCTTGCAGTTGGCATCCGAAGAGGGTGATGAGGCAGTCTTGTGAGACTGAGTCCTTAACCTGTGGGATCTGATACTACCTCCAGGTAGATAATGTCAGAATTGAGTTAAATTACAGGACACTGTTGGCAAGGAAACAATTTTATTTCTAACCTTCTAGGTTCTATGGCCTGGTAATTAAATTGATATAAGACAGATTAACAGGAGAAAAAAATTAATTACATGTATACCTCCTGTGTACAAAGGTCCTGGTTTGCAGCTCCCTCAGAAAAGGCTGAAGTCTTCACCTTAAATACCATCCTCAACTGAAGACAAAAGAAGATGGGGTGGCAGGAGGGAGGGTCGGGTTTGGGATGTTACCAGGAAAGGCACAGTGAACACGAGGCGTCGTCCCCCGCTTCCTGGTACAGCCAGGGAGATGCCCTTGCAAGTGGAGATTTTCCCTTATGCAGGTAGATAGATGTCTCTTACAGAAAGGGTAACTTCTGCTTGGTTTTCAGAGCTGCTTTTCTCAAGTCCACTGTTCCTGAAAAGTAACTAAAATGTTGGAAAGAAAGGTGAAAATACTTATTAAAGCAGTTGATGTGTCTATGTACTTTGTGGGAAGGAATATAGATGAACAGAAATTTTAATGGAAGAATAGTTCTTGCTGTTGCCTCAGCCCTTTGCTGTTGCCTCAGCCAAATTGATTTTGCTATGCAGGGATTTTAAGGATAATTTTTTGATTAAAAAAAAAAAACTTTCAATAATAGTATGTCTTTTATTCAAATTTACCTGTTCTTAACATTTTGCCCCATTTGGCTTATCTATTTTTCTAATTGTGTCTATCTCTGTGTGTACATACTTTTTGTTCTGAAACATTTAAGAGTGAATTGAAGCCACTGTGTCCCTTGGTGCCTAAATACATAAGTTTATATTTCCTAAGGACAATGATTTTCTCTATAATTATCAAAATCAGGAAATTTAACAATGACTCTAAGACTATTATCTAATCTGTCCATATTCAAATTTTATCTATTGCCTAACTATAATATCATATGTAATACTTTTTCTTCTGGGTCAGCATCGAACCCAGGATCACCCATTGTATTTAGTTGTCAAGTCTCTTAGTCACCTTTAATCTGGAAAATTTTCTTCAGTCTTGGTATATCTTGACTTTTAAATTTTATAAGAGTATCCATTAGTTTGTAAAATGGCCCCAATTTTTATTTGTCTGATGTTTCTTCATAATGACATTGAGATTATGAATTTTGGGCAGAAATGCCACAGAAGTGGTAACATTTCTGTAACATGGTCCTTCTCCGTATCACACCAGGCACATAATGTTGATTTATCTCCATATTGTGATAGATTTGACCACTTGATTTAGATGGTGTTTGCCAGCTTTCTCGTATAGTGTTATTATTTTTCTCTTTGTAATTAAAAAGCAATCTGTGGAGTGATACTTTGAGACTAAATATCTTGTTTCTCATCAAATTTTTACTCTCTAGTTTTAGCATCCATTGATGATGATTTTCTAACTCCATCATCCTTCTATATTTATTAGTCGCATTCTCTGGTATGGAAGAGATTTCCTTTTTCCCTCATTTACTCATTTGTTTATATCAAATGGATTCATTGATTCTTTTAACTCATTTAATGAGTTATGATCCATTATTATATGATAGGCTTTTTAACCTAATTTTTCATTCTTACAGTATGAGTTGTAGTCATACAGAATTTCTCTACCTTCAGTTATTCTCTTCCCAAGATTTTAGGCAGCCCATCTTACCAAACTCTCATACACTCTTAAAAGGTTTTCTCCAGAAAAAAGTTCCCCCAGACTAAAGTTTATTTAATTGGTTTCCTTATGGGCTTGATCTAGTCCTATATTTGTAACTTTACAGATGACATGTTCTCATGATTTCATGTTCATGTGTGTGTCCGTGTGCGTTGTAGCAGCTCACATATTACACATTAACTAAGGGTACCTTGCTTCGTGGTTCCTGAGTAGCTCATGTGATTTAGATATTAGCTCCTATGCCCACCACCAGCAAATTCATAAACAAAGCCACCTGTCTCAGGAACACAGAATTTTGAATTTGATTATCTTCAGGCTTAACAAAAGAAACTTTGCCTTGGCAAAACATGGAGGTTAAAAGAGTGATACCCTTTTCCCTCTTTCCTCAGATTTAGACAGGAATCAGCATTGTCATTGCAGGAAAGAGCAAGACAGAGGCATCTGACTCATCAGAAGCCTGTCCCTACCAAAGTCTTAGGATATTGTGTCTAGGAGTTTATCTAGTCAACAAACACCTGTTAAGGGTCTCCTATGTGTCATACAGCAGGAACCAGGCAGAGTCCCCGCCCTCAGGGCTAGCATTCCAGTAAGACAGGTAGTCACCAAATAAATAAATATGGTAATATACCAGCTGGTACTAAATGCTACAGAAAAAAAAAAATAAGCAAGATCAGGGAGATAGATATTGATGGGAGAAGCCTCTTTTTTTACATAGAGAGTGCTTAGAAAGAAAAGTGAGATGGTAATATTTAAATAGGGACCCAACGGGAAACCACGGGGGAGAGGGGGGAAAGCCAGAGCCTTCTCACTGCTGGAAGGTGGGACAATGCTTGGTGCGCCTGAGGCTGAGCATGGGTCAGTGCCAGGTTTAGAGATGATAAAGATGAAGCACCAGCAAGGAGAAGTAGTCAGTGAGGTAGGAGAATAAATAGAGAAGGTACTTGGATGCCAGGTGAAGAACATGTTTCCAGGAAGGAGTAACTAAGTGAATATTGCTGGTGGGCCAAGTAAGGTGAGGATGGAGAACTGGCCTGACTGGGGAGGCCCTGATGAGCTGTTTCAGTGGAGCAGCGGAGACTGAATCCTCACTGGAACAGATTCCAGAGAGTATGCACTAAGTCCAGGGGATGCTGGAGGATTTCTCTCTGACAGAGAGCAGAAAAATGGGATGGAATCCAAAGAGTAATGTTAGGTCAAGGGAGGGGATCGTAAAGATGGAAGGTGTGATTGTATGTTAATAGGCTGGTGGCAATTATCCAATAGACAGGAAACGATTCTTGGGGCAGAAAAGAGCATAGAGGAGCAGGAGCAATGTTCATAAGCACACGCGCTCCTTATCAGGTGCACGAGCGGACAGAAGTAGGAACGAGGCCACATCCAGTGTGGAGAGGAAGGCCGAGTATGTCAGGTACAGTGAACAGAGAAGCAGGTAAAAACGAAGTGGGCCACCAGCACGTCAGCTTCCTTTTTCTGCTCTTGCATGCATTTCTCTCCTTATGCTGGCATCTGTGGATTTCCATTTCTTTGGCCCTTCATGTGTTTGTTTTTTCTGTTTTTAAGATGAACATTTCTGCAGATTAGAGTGGAGGGGACAGTGGTGCTGTCTTGTCCTTTGAGTTAGTTCAGTGTGCTATGTTATTGGAGGAGAGACATTAGAATGGTTTGAGAAGCCTTGGTATTACATTAGAGGGGAAAGAATTATACAGAGAGCTTTTAGTATAATAATTGAAAGTATCAATTTATGCAATATATGCTAAGTGGTAACTATTTGAATGGTTAACTAGAAGAATTCTCTAGCCTTTTAATTATATCTCCTCAGTTAAAATAAATTAAGAGGTGGAAGCACTCAGTAAATAAGCATTGTTGAAAATATCTACGGAGGTATTAGTGTAAGCTTTGTTATCTTTATTTTCTCAATATAAAAATATATTTAACTTTTTCCTGATTATTGCAGAATATCCAAACAGAAATGTATAAGGATCTCTTTTTAACCACCCCCTGCCCCCACCCATCCCACCTTTCAGAAGGAACCACAATGAATACTTGTAATAAAACTTTCCAGGTTTTTCTATGTATATTTGATCAGAGTTTACTTCTGACTTAGCTGTTTGATCTATTTTCAGCAGAAAGCTAAATAGAAACAGCCTGCTGTCAACATTGCTTTCCAAATCTAATCAAATTTGCAAATATTTTAGACTCGAGGGCTTTATAATTGCATATGATTTAAATTATGCAGATTAGAACAGCCTGTCTCACAGTGACTTCTTAAGGACAAGACTCAAAACTGAGCTTTGTTTCAGAATTAAATGTTTCTTTGATACTGAAATAATGAAATGCCAGTCTTAGCTTTTACCTTGTGGATTTTCATAATTGAGAAGGACAATGCAGTTGTAAAGATTGTTTGACATTTGATGAAATATGGATTTCTACTTAGTACATTTTGGGGTACTTTTATAGGAGAATGAAATATTAAGAGCTATGGGTCACAGTTCCCAGCATGAGGAAAACGAGCAAAGAGCGTCAAGCCAGAAGGAAAACCCACTACAGCGGAAGAATGAAGATGAAAATAAAATAGCAGATAAACCTGAGTGGGAGGCAGAAAAGACCACTGAATCTAGAAACGAGGTAAGCATATCCTAGCCTTACCATTTTGGATTTAGGGTAGATTTTGTAAGGCTTTGACAGTTGCGTTGAGAATGAAATTTGTATACAGGTGTGACCTACAATAAGCAAATCTGATTTATGAAAATATATATTTTTCTAGGTTATGGGAGTGGTTATTTGATTTACAAGGAATCAGCCCACAGAATTAGTTATCTCTTACTAAACTCAAGATATTGAGTGTATGAGTGAGTGCGTATACATACCTATACCCCTTCCAGGAACTTGTCAACAGGTTTTATTAGAGATGGCCGGCATCCCGAATCCAGGAATCCTCAACCAGCTACCTGCAGAGGCAAGGCAGCCAGCTGGCCAGGTCTGGTAGAGCGAGCCAGGGGACCCTGCAAGCGAATCACCCTCTCCCCCTCAATACCAGCTGGGACTTGGGCTCAGATCTTCACTCAGGCTCCTGGCGGGCCATGCTGAATGGGCATCCAGGAGCCCACTTTGTACCTCTGGCCTAGACTAAGGCCAGGCCCAGTGGGACAGCCTTCTTGGCTCCTCTGTGGCTTAACTACATTCTTTGGCAGTGAGAAGAGGTGTAGAAAGATGAATTCCAGGAGTCAGGCTAAAGAAATGGGTTCTTCCTGAAGTCTGTGCCTCTTTCTTTCTTTCACTTGGGCCATACTCTGGTTTCTACTCAGCCCTGCTGAGGTCCTAGCCCACAAGCCTGGCAAACAAATGCTCCAAAGGTTGGCATAGAGGTTCCACAGACTTTTAACTACTTAGCTTGTGCACCCAGAAGGGGCAGCTTTGCACGTCTTGTTCCTGATGATACTCCCTGCCACAGCTTGCTCCAGGTGGAGTTTGGGGCTGTGCCTTGAACACCCTCGGAGGATGGAGGTTACCATGCTTTGGCCCTTCTTGGATAGTCCATCATCACTGTCACCTTGACCATTACATCGAACATTACATGATTAACGGACTAAAATCAGAAACCAGCTTTGCTCTCTTTGCCGACCCACCATTCCCAACCTTCTAGTCCATTCTGTCCTGTTCTAGGAGAGCTGGCTCTTCCCTACACTGTGAGTGAGATGCACGGCCATCCCTATGACTTCTAGATAATCAGATAAAAATCTCTCTGGTCGTCATCCCAGTACAGCAATTGATCAGCAATATAATCCTGTGTAATTTTAAAAACTCTGAACTGAAATGCAGCTTCTCCTTTCCTCCTGGTTTCATCTGCTGCAGCCTCAAAGCCTCTCCTACGTGTGTGTGGCCTATGTGTGTGTTTCTCCCATTCTTCCTCCCTTGCTCACTAGGCCGCCTTCTCTGGGATGTGGTCGGGGAAGTAAAGGCTCAGGAGAAGTGTTGCTTGACTGACCCTAGGATATATTTAAAACTATTTCTTTGTTGGATGGACACTTTCATTCCATAGATTCTTTGGAGACCCACCCCAACCCTATATGTTGGAGCCCTTCATCTGCCCTTCTCTTGATAAGGACAAATGCATCTCCACCTCCAGATGGCCTTTAGGAGTCCTCACTGCTTTTTCAGTGGCATCCACACCCTACCTCTCCAGGTGGCCCTTTAGCCACATGCTGGCTCTCCAGCCTCTGGTCCTAGAGCTCCTTGACCTCTTTCATCAGTCTGGTTGTTTCCCTAGCTGCAGCCCTTGCCCAGCCTCTTGCCCTTCATATTTCACAAGCAGCCTCTGGACCTCATTTACTGTGTTCCCTAAACTGCAAGGAACACATAGCACCTGCTTATCTTCAGGTGAGGGTTAGGGAGCTCACACCAAGGAACCCCTTGTTTTCACTCCCCCTCCTCTTAGGCTTTTCAACCCTTTTATAACCTTTGAGTGAAAACCCCGTGGCAGCCTGGCAGTTCCTTTAGAAACGCAGGCGTTTGCACTTGCCTGTGCCTTTACCCGCTGGCGTTCTCCCCAGGCCGTGTATTTCCTCTGAATTCGTGTACCCTTGGTGAGGTTTTACCTACCTCCCCTGCCTTCCCCCGCCCCCGCCCCAACCCCCACACACACACCACTGTCACAGCAATGCTAGTGGCTTTTTATAGTACTAGTGGAAAACATGTATTTTGAAGACATTTCAGCCCACTTTGCTGAGTGCCTCGGAGAAATGTTTTTATCACAGCCTGTCACTTCATTATATTTAGATATATGCTATTGGTTTATTTTCCTCCTGGGTAAGCCTTTGCCTTTACTCCCTCATTGGGCTTCCCAATAAAGCAGGAACTGTGTTTTCTATTTCTTTGAATTATCTGAAGTAACTCGCTGCTAGATACTTAGTAGGTACTCATTAAATACTAATGAAGAGGAGGTAGATGAAGTTGGGAAAATATAATTTTCATCCAGATTAACTTTCCAGAAACACATTAATTGCCCAAAGCAAGCATTTGTGCCTTGGTCCTTAAGTACCAGGCTTGCTCATTTTGTACCTCTGTTCCTGGCCTGTCTTGTTCAGTTAGCATTTATACACGCTTTTGTGTACTTCAAATCAACATTTCTTATAGGAGCTTCTGACTATATCCATCTCTTTTTGTTGTTGTTGTTGACCTCACAGATTGCAAGGCCCTTGTTAGCTTACAATCCCTTATTTTATTTTTTTTATGCCTACAGCACCTGGTCTTCCTAGTACTAACCCATCCAAGTACTAACCAGGCCCAACTCTGCTTAGCTTCTGAAATCAGACGGGCTCGGGCTTGTTCAAGGGTGGCATGGCCATAGAGTCATCTTCTCTTTTACTGAGATGTCACTTACTAGGTGTTCTTAGTTTGTTGAAATAAAACAGTAATGAGTTGTCTGATCAAGTGAATTACTGGCATTTATTTCCATTCTTTTGGATGATAACTAGGACAACTGATATAATTTGCTACTTAACAAGTGACTTGTTTCTAGCCCCACTGCAGGCCCAGACTTAAGACTGTTGGCTGTTAATGAGGAGTAAATAGTGTATGTGGGTCAGCAGGTCTGAAGAGATTTTATTCTAAAGATAGGTTGAGTTTATATTAATGTTTAATCTTTTAAAACATGTCTTATAAAGTTAATTGTGTCCACCATATTCTTTGGATACTCCTAGTGATCTCTGTTCAAAATGCAATGAATTCTTGACCCCAAATAGAACTGTGTGTTCGCATTTTAAGATTTAAGAAGGAGAATTAAGAAACTGACTTAATGGCAATCTAAATCGAACTTATTGTAATAATGGCTGGGTTGTCTGCCCATTTTCATGCAAGATCTGTACCTAGCAAACAGAAAAAATTAATTAGATTTAGAAATGGATTAACCGAGTTCTGTGTCTCAAAAATTATTTTGTATAATTTCTTAAGTGAGGTAGACAGCACTCTGTTGCAGTGACTTCAAACAGAATGCTTTCCACAGTTAAGGCCCTCAGATGGTACATGCCAATGAGATTCTGAAGTGAATGAGGGTATTTTTTTTGTTAACACAGGTGAGGGTAGGTTTAAAGGAAACACCAAGGAAAAGGGACACTCTCAAGGACTAGCAATAGCATGAAGCCATTACCAACATCAGGACAGAAGGGGACCTGGGGAGAAAAAAATGCTCAGTGAGAGCTGGAATTGATGAGAGACTCAGAAGCTGCTGTCCCTAAGGCACTCTGCTGCTGCTCCACCTCCTGCCTGTCTCCAGTGGACCCAAGCACAGGGCTGGGTCGGTAGGGGTTAGCCCCTCAGCCCACACACTCCAGAGGCACTGAACAAGAGGGAACAGGCAAAAGGTTTAATGAAACACATTTTTGAGAGCCTGGAGGGATAGGTCAGTCCATAATTCATTTTAAGCAGAATTATCCTCATACTCTTCTTTATTCTTAATAGTAAGGCTTTTCTGCAAATAATGTTATTTATCCACCATTAAGGATTATTTTTTCAGGAATCCAGATTTGTGCAGATGTCATCCATTCTCGCACAATTACAGTCAAGTTTTAGGCTTTTAAAAGAATTGAACACTTCTGAAATTTCCTCAGAAATAAGGAAACCATTTCAAATAATCCAACTGGCAAAGAAGTCCGCTATCCATTTAAGAATGTGTAATTTGCCAGTTAAAGAACAAGAAACCTTATCCACCAGTTTAGCTTACATAATCCAATAGTACCCATAGAAATAGACCCAGAAAGCTTTGTATTTACAATGAACTATCTTGAAAACCTAGCTTCATACAATCCAAGGCATTTGGCAGAAAAGGAAACCAAGTATTTGTACACACCTGCTCCTCTGTCCGGCTGGTCAATCTTCAAAAAAAAAAAAAAAAATCCTAAAGTTAAAGTAGTACATGTCAAGGAAAATATAGATTCCAGGAATTAAATTATGACATGTTTTGACATTCATTCTGGGCACAGAGCACTGGCCTAATTTAAAAAAAAAAAAAAAAAAAAATCCTAAAGTAAAAAGTCAGAGGTGGGAGTGATGGCATAGCACAAGTCAGGAATGTGAACATATGTAAAAATGACCCCCATGCCACACCAAAAACAGTAATCCTGGATATAATATAATGGATAATATTTTTAAGTACACAGCAGAACTCAAAAGCAAGAAGGGGAAATGCTACAGATATAATAAACGAGGAGAAACCTGGAGGGACACAAACCCACAATTTAAAGTAATCAGGTGCCAAAACTGAAGGGCTCCAAGGAGGCCAGATGTCATGACTGAGACTGGGAGTGGATGGATGGGAAATGAGGTCTCTGGCCCATACATGGGACACCTGAGTTCCCTGTTTAAAAAGGCTTTTGATTTGGGAAATGGGGACTAGGACAATTCTAGCCACTAGATAGGAGACAGAACAAGGAAGCTGTCTGGCGATCCTTTAGAAAACAGAACCCCAAATGGGCTCCAAAGGCAAATACACACTCTGAATCCACACTACTATTACCGTCAGGAATGCTGAGCCAAGAAAACAAAGTTTAGAAAATGAAATAAAAAGTGCCCCTTGCAAAGAAAAACACAAAACTGCCTTATAGTTATTTGGTACCCCTTGATATATGGGATTCATATGCTAATAGCTCTCCACAAAGATGAGCTCACCATTAAATTATAAAAGAAATTGAGTGGTAGAATGAGAAAATTTAATTTCTAATAGTCCCAAGAGAGACTACAAAGTGTGAAGGAGAAGCGGTATTCAAAGAGTTTATGGCAAAATATTTCCAAAATTAAAAAGATCTTACAGCTCAGATTGAAGGAACACACAGAGGCCCAAGCAGGCTAAGTGCAAAGTCTCAGACATATCAAAGTGAAATGGCAAGACAACAAAGACTAAGAGAAAAATCTTTAAAATTACCTAAGAAAAAGATTGGCTATAAAATGACAGCTTGCAAATACATCAATAGTGAAAAAAATGCCATAGCATGAAGTACTGAGGGAAAACATATACCTGATAATCTTACCAGATAAACTTTCATTTACACATGATGGCAAACTAATTCCAGGTTTTAAAAATTAAAAATTTACTGCTTGAGGAGCCTCTCTAAAAAGAACTATCAAATAAGTTATTGCAATAGGAAATGGAACTAATCCCTGAAGGCAGATGAAGCATAAGTTAATAAATCTAAATACATATTTGAATGTAAAATTACATAAATTTGTAGCAGATTTAAAGGGTTGGCTATGGAGGAGCAAAATAAGGCTGAACTAACGATATACTAGCCAAAAATTCAGATGGTTAAGGCAGAAATAGGGGAAGAATTGAAAGTTCTTATTTAAGGAAGGGCATTAAAATATTGACTACTAAAAGAGGGATGTAAAAATTGCGAGAGGGTTTTACCTGGCTTGGGGACCCTGTTATCCCTCCAAGATAAAACAAAGCCCCAAGCAACCACTTCAGTCTTTTAAATGAATGACATACCTTTTGTTTTTCTACAGAGACATCTAAATGGGACAGGCACATCTTTCTCTCTGGAGGACTTACTTCAGTTGCTTTCATCACAGCCTGAAAATTCACTAGAGGTATCTGGAACTTTGGCTTTTGTTCCTGCAGGAAAATACCTGCACTGACCTTTCTGAATAAATATAACCTTTTTACATAGATTACAGTTTAAATACTTATGTAATAGCTATCACATATTAGTAAACAGACTTAGTATTACTTTTTATAGGAATACTTCAAATTTGGAGAATTAGCCAAATGTGTACACTCTTCCTCTATTTAATAAACACAGAGGGATAATCAAATTTAATTCATATTGAATCAAATGGCAGTAAACATGAACTAGGGCATAGCATTTTTGGCAGCATTTGTGTCTTGTCTTCATTATACTATTTGGCTTGATTTACTTAAAAAGATCTCACACACACACATACACTACTTCACTACAGCTGTTATTATCCATGGTCCTCCACAATATGGATTTGGATTGTCAACAGCTAGAGTGAGTTGCATCTTATAAAGTAGTAAAATATAGTTAACGGTAGAATGATCTAATAACAAGACCAGCCTTTTTTAGTAATATAATCAAGTTTCCTAAATTGCCGTGTTGGAAAATTTACCCCAAGAGCACATTCTGATTTGGCTTCCTTCCACCACCACGTCGCGTTGCTTGTATTTATTAGGGAAAGCTATTCATAGCCAAAGGCATATCCCTGTTTCTGGAGGACTTGACAAAAGTGAGGAAAGAAAAGGTACTAGAATTGCTATTGAAACTGGGTTATGTGTATTAAAATGTTTTCTCTTTCTTTCTCAGGGCATCTCACTGGGAGATATTCCTCCTCTTCCGGGAAGTATAAATGAGGGCATGAATTCTTCAGCACATTATAACGTAAATTTTAGCCAGGCTATAAGTCATGATGTGAATCTCCATGAGGCCATGTTGCTGTGTCCTGACAATACACTTAGAAGAGATCCAGTAGCAAGGACTTCACAGCCACAGGAACCATTTCTGCAGTTTAATTCTCATACCAATCCTGAACAGACCCTTCCTGGAACTAATCTGACAGGATTTCTTCCAGTTGTTGACCATCAGATGAGGAATCTAACAAGCCAAGACCTTCTATATGGCCTTGATATAAACATATTTGATGAGATAAACTTAATGTCTTTGGCCACTGAAGGTTTTGATCCAATGGAACTTTCTCACCTTTTTGAAGAATCAGATTCTGATTCTGGGCTTTCCTTAAATTCAAGCCAGAATAGCACCTCTGTCACCAAGTCTAATTCCTCTGTGTGTGAAGGTGCTATTGGTTCTAGCAATGACCTTGAATCTCTTTCCCATCATGCCTTAGAGGGGGCTGTAGGAGGCTACTACCCAGAGCCCAGTAAGCTTTGTCATGTGGATCACAGGAGTGACTCTGGTTTTCATGGAGACCTTGCATTTCAACATATACTCCATAACCACACTTACCACTTACAGCCAGGTGCACTAGAATCCACTTCTGAATCTTTTTCATGGCCTGGGAAGTCACAGAAAATAAGGAATAGGTACTTCAATGAGACAGACAGAAACTTAAGCCGTGATGAACGCCGTGCTAAAGCTCTGCACATCCCTTTTACTGTAGATGAAATTGTCCGCATGCCTGTTGATTCTTTCAATAGCATGCTAAGCAAGTACTACCTGACAGACTTACAAGTGTCACTCATCCGTGATATTAGACGAAGAGGGAAGAATAAAGTTGCTGCTCAGAACTGTCGTAAGCGGAAACTAGACATAATTTTAAACCTAGAAGATGATGTATGTAACTTAAAAGCAAAGAAAGAAACCCTCAAGAGAGAGCGAGTCCAGTGTAACAAAGCTATTAACATAATGAAACAGAAACTGCATTACCTTTATCATGACATTTTTAGTAGATTGAGAGATGAAGAAGGTAGGCCAGTCAACCCAAACCAATATGCTGTTCAATGCAACCATGACGGAAGTGTTTTGATTATACCCAAGGAACTGGTGACCTCAGGCCACAAAAAGGAAAACCAAAAAGGAAAAAGGGAGAGAAGAAATTGAAGATGGGGCCCATTAATATGTATATAGTCACGTTCAGATGGATCACAGACCAATGAAACTGCTTCACCGTTAGCTCCTAAGTATTATATGTACCTTTTAAGTACTACTACTTGAATCACTGTTAAGTCAAGGCTATATTTTGAAGCTTATATGAACAGAAGTTTTAGACTTCAAGATCAGACTTGTGGAAAATTTGGGGAAAGCCACTTTTTATTAAATCTTGCATTATATGCACAAGTCATAAATATGTATAAAGACTAGGATGACATGAAAAACTTGGTCTAACTATCCACTGTGGTTGCCATTTTTTTTTATAAGATGGTTACTTCAAGAGCAAATGACGGATGTAATTATGTTAAAATGTGTATTTCAATCTAAAGTAGCCTTAATCTCATTTAGTTTGTTAGCACTGAGTATACATATAGTGAATTTTTAAAAGCTATTTTAATTTTTATGAATACTTAAGTTATAGCTTCTGTGAAAATAAATTTTATATTTGAACTTATAAGTTAAAATAATCTACCTTGGATATTTTCCCTCCAAAATACCATTCAGGAATACAGCTGATAGCATGTTCGATCAAACCGAATTGGAGTCAACACAGCATGTTAGACTGGTAAGGAAAATCCCCCTTTGGATTCAACTGAATACTATATGAAATACACTAAATGGCCGAGCTCTAAACTAAGGTGCCAAAAACAAGAAAAGAATGAAGCTTTAAAATATTAAGAGTGTATTAGGCTTTAATGGCTGAGAACAAAGACCTATAATCACAGGTTTTGGAGAAGAGCTACCTGTGCACAGGGAAATAGAACTCATGGCCACGTAAAGCCAGCCTGTAAGGATGGCCTCACATCCGTAACTCTCGTCTCACCAAAAACCCTCATGCAGCTTAATGTGAAAACATTACAAGCCGTACAAGAACACAAACCAACAGTAATTTCAATAGATAAGCATAGACTCTATAACCAAAGAACCGGAAATCCTGAAATCATATGAAACTGTATGGTAAGAAACAAGTGGATTTGAAAATGAACTTTAAAAATCCTGGAAATGGCACTGAAATGAAAATGAGTTAACATGAATAATTTCAAATTGAGTGTTATTTCCTCCCTAAGAATTATTTGCTTAACAATGTAGAAATCACAAGTCAAAGTATCCTGGGTTACTGAAATGCAGCATTTTGAGTGGATTTTTATAATAAACCTTTTCCTCCATTTTAAATTGGGCCCTGGCATTTCTTTCAAGCTACAAATTTTGCCACCAAGTGCTTCTAGATACTTCTGACCGGTTTTGTGCAATGATCATTTACATCTGTTGAATATCTTAACTTTTGGTAGATTACAACTCTGAGGCACCTTACCACAAATTACTTTAAGTGTACAACATAAAGTATCGATTTACTTGTAGGATTCAAAACTGCTAGTAGCCTTGCTCAATTATTGACTGCCTACTTGTCAGCTCCACAAACCCTTGAAAATAAAGACCGCAATGAAATGCAAACATCAAACTGACAAGGGGAAAGAAGTACCTGGAGAGCTGGGACTGAAGTTTAAAAATGAACAGTTTAGGCCTGGAAGGTATTTGGTGCACTGTAACCAAAGACCAATGAGTCAAACCTATAGTTTCCTAACAAAAATGAAACTGGATTCAGAATGGGTCAAATTTAAGCTGCCTACTCTGTCACTGATAATTCAATCTTAGTGATGGAAATCTCAAGGTTTGAGTCTGGACTCTTAAGAAACTGATACACAAAGGCTGACTAAACTGTTTTACTAGCTCAGTCTTAACATGCAGGTTATCCTGCAATCTAGATAAGAAATCTGGTCTGTTCAGCTGCAGGTTTTAGTAATTTTCAGAGGCCAAGCTCTGATTGAAGCTATATATATTTTACCATTTGCTGAACCAAGCTTTTCATCTATCTGACCCATTCCTTAATAGTTAAACCAGACTTCAATTAATCTGAACATAGAACCTACAGCCATGCCACCCTGAACAAGCCCGATCCCATCTGATCCCAGAAGCTAAGCAGGTCTGGGCCTGGTCAGCACTTGGGTGGGAGACCACCTAAGACCACGTGCTGTAGGTGTAAAGGGACTGTAAACTGACAAGGTCCTTGCAATCTGAGAGGTCAACCAAGGGTTGCCTCGCCAAAAAACCCCCTATAAACATGAATAAGCAATTAAGATGAGCTGAGAAATCAGCACATGGTTTATGGGAAAAGTAACCACATAATGAGAAATGTATTCCCAAGTATTTGGAACAAAGTCTAAAAACAAAGGGACCATTAAGATTCGTTTGCTCTTACACAGCTATTTGCAGTTAGTCCTTGGCCTCCCTGAGGCACCTTTTCTTCTGAATTTTCCAGTGGACTGGCCCAAACCTAAAATTCCATTTTTAATTTTTCTCAACATGACTATTAACTTCCTGTTAACTATAGGAAATTATTCCTTAACTTACTCCAATGTAAAATGTGTTGAAAAAGATATGGCCCAGGATCTCTGACAGGCTAAACATGTGGTTCTTTCAAAGCCAAATCCAGTTCAGCACCGACCTATAGTAGCCAGATTTCCGGATTGAAGCAAACCTTCCCAACAAAAAATGTCAGCCTGTGTTCATGGTAGCAGATATACCCATCTTTATATGGCTGGATCATCCTTTTGCTTTCTTGGGTAATCCACTTACCACACCAGTTTAACTATTTAGCAAAAACCTATTAAACACAAGTACTAAATAGTGGTGACAGTATTTTATGAGGTTTATCAACTATCTGGGAACATTAAATCAGGATTGTCTTTTTTTTAGATATTCCAAGATTAGTGTTTATCTCCCAAAGTCATTGCCCATTTTTGAACCAAGTGAGGCACGGTTAAAGTCTCCCTAATTACTAAAATTAGCTCGATAATTGAAACATTTAGTACAAAATTGTTAGGATCACCTTTACAGGCCAACCTAACTTGTATTTACACCACACTGGGTTACTGAAAACCTTACATGGCAATAAATCAAGTTTTCATAAGAAAAATTGAGAACCAGCCCCCAATGATGCTTGCCTCTTGGTCATCACACAACATCACCCCATATAGTGTGACTTCCAAACAAACCATATTTGGGGGCTTCTTGGATAGATCACCTATAGGGTATGGAAATAGCCAAAATGAACTTGCCAGCTACCATTTTGGATGTAAATTTTCCAGTCGTGGTCAAGTTACCTGCCACCTATCCTGAGCTTCAGCCAGAATTACACAGCTAAACTGCTTTAAACTTGAACCACAAATACTGAGGGCGCAAATTTACTGTTGGTCTAAAACTGCTGATAATGTGTTACGCAGCAATAAGGGTAAAGCTTGAGATGAAAACATAAGCAGCGTCTTGTATTCAAAGTTATTCCTTTTATAACAGTGTAGGGTCATACAAAAAGTACCTTAAACCTCAAGATGAAAATCAACAGCAATACACAGGTAATATGTTTCACCATTACCAGATGAAAATTTTCCCTACTTGGGCTGTGTAAGAATTACATACTTTCAGATTTTACCATGTTGATTTACCTTGTTCAAAGTTAATTTTATTTGCAGAGCTAGGTACTTTTTGAAGCCAGTAGTCTCACATGCGTTAGATGGATACAGCTATTAGCTCATCTTCTGTTAGCCATTAGTTTGACTTACCTGTGACATACCTCATATCAAAACCAAAAGAAATTGTAGGTAAAACAAATCAACCTTAACTATATCATGTTGTTCATGTTTTCATTATTTCAGGAAATAGCCAAGTAAGTCACCGTTAAATTTTATCCATCATACTTAACCCTTTAAAAAGCCAGATACGCAGTGTATAATACAAGAGAATTGACCACTGAGAAACTAGAATGACAGGTTATCTCGTGCGTTTGCATACCCACTTAATTTGGACCACTTATAGCTGGTTACAATCCATTAATGTTTAAACACGCCAACCAGCAATATTCAACATAAACTGTAAAGCCAGAAAACTATAGCAGTATTCAAACGCTGAATATACAGTGTATAAAGAATGGCATTTTTTATTAGGGACTGCCAATAATGTCCACAATGCTTTTCTCATCTCTCAATATTGGAAAATGGCAATATGCACAGCTTTGTGAAACTGCTTTATATATCTAGGGGATGGCAATCCTTTAGACAACTGAATGTTTGTAGTACAAGATTCACACATTTTATGTGTAAACATTACACCAAGTATTTGGATACAAAAGTATTTATTTTATAAACTTAGTATTTAAAATAGAATTTTGATCTGTCTACTCACAAAACCTAATTTAAAACATGATACATTTATCTGATGATGTAACTTTCACAAACAATACTCGTAATTGTTTTATATCAAGAACCTGTACTAAATGACTTTTTTTTTAATCAGAAAACGTTTCCCTTTAATCTTAAAGAGTGCTTTTTAAATGAAGGCACCAAGAACTATTTTCAGATGGTACAGAATTTCTTATTTCTTGAAGACTCTGTGGTTGACCACTTCTTCATTAGTTACCTGCAGCAAGACACCTTCCTGCCAAAGGAAAAAAAAAGTATCTGAAGAAGTTTATCATGTTTGTCCAAAAAACCTAAATAACTTCAGTGGTGGTCTTAGGATCAAAGAAGACTCACTGGTGTATACAGAATATGCCCTGATTATCACATTCCTGAAAAGGCAATAAAGCCCGGCAATCAAACTGATGACATTAAGAAATGAATTTCAGCAGCCAACCTAAATCTCTCCTATAAAGTAGGGAACTGGGAAGGAATTACCACATGTATACCCATGTATTTAATACTGAATATATATACATAAGAGAACTCATAATGTAGACTGACACTTTATTCGAAAGTATAAACCTGTCTGAAAATATATTCAACCATTTTTCCCTACCTTCTCCTTAGCCTGATCCTGATAATCATGTAAAGCTAAAACCATATCAAAGAACAAAATGTCTTTATTAATAAAACCCCCAGTTCACTTCAAAATGCTTGAACCAAGAAATGTGAATACACAAGAGTGTAACGATGGGAAATTTCATGATTTATTGAACTTGCAGCCTAACTTTTACCTACCATTTTACTACCAACACCACTGAAGGAACCAAGAAAAGCTTTATTAATGATCACTTGGCTTGCCTCAGCTGTTGAAATGAAGCACTTTACAGTCTTTATGGCAGCAGAATATACTTGTCCACGGTTCATATCAATGCTAAAATTCCAGCAGGGAAAAAAATGATATGTTAAGCACCTGAATCTTCATAGAGGGGGAGGGGGTGGGAAAGAAGGAAAAAGGGAAAAAACAACCAAAATAATTTAAATGACAGATTGGAAAACAAGGGTGTATAAAATTATTCTCTTGAGTTTATAAATTGTTAAACTCAATTTTATAGCTATGTTAAACTACATAAGAACCACTATACTGAAAGACCATTGAAGAGTATTAGTTTTATCTTTTGGGGAGGAAAATTAAGAAAGAAAAAGTAAATGAGATCTTACCTAAAGAAGTTTAACTGAAGCTTAGAACTATTTTGCTCTACACCCTCAGCTTTCGTTGGCATCCTTATAAACTACTGTAGTTAAAGCTTTGTAGAAACAGCACAGTTTTTTAAGACTGGCTGAACTTAGTAGCCGTCAAGTTTTCTTGTACTAGACCTGTATCCCTGAAGAGTACCTCGCTGGGGTTATTTCCTTTCCTTGCATTGAAGAAGCAGCATCTAAAAGATCTAAAAAGGTGTTTCTCCTTGCAGAGATATCCCTTAAGTTATCTAGATAATTTAATCCTGATGAATTGCAGACAACACACTTACATCTGACCAGCATTTATCTTACACAAATATAACAGCTTTGCAATGGACCTTAATTATACTACCCACTCCTTAACTTATTTAAAATAAAAAGTCTATAATTACACAATTTCCTTTAGAATTATTTTATTAAATCATAAATGTACAACAGCTTCTTAACTCTACACACGCACTTAAATTTTTAAAGGAAAACGTTATGTCTTATTACACCATGATCCTGGCTAATAGCTTTTCAAAACTTTGAGAAAAATCTTAAAAAAGGTTTCACATGTCACCTGAAACTTACAAATTTAACATTATCAAAGAAGGAATGCTTCTACACTCTTACAAAGACCACTAGAAAGAAACAACAATTAAAAAGCTAAGAAACTGTCTCAAAGGCATTTTTTACAATCCTTCCTCCACAGTAAGGTAATGTTATTAAATAATCCAATCCATTCACAAAATGGCTCTCTGCATCTGCTCTGGTGTCTTCTGCCATATCACTGCATACTTATGCATGACTGAGATAAGAGTTTCCTTAACATTGTTATTTCGATAACCTGAAGCTGTTCTGTTACCTCTGGGCTCTCATCCTCTCCTATTTATACAGTGAAGCCTGTTTCAACAGAAGTAAAGAGTAAAAAAAAAATAGGTTATGAAATTATCCATCTAACCAGATTTTAAGGAAAGATAACATGATCCTAAAAAGCTTTTACTCCTGGCCGCTAGGTCTCCCCAAGGTAATAATAATGTAAACTTAAAAGTACTTACCCATGGCAAATAGGAAGAAGCTTAATATCGGCTTCTCCCTCCATAACCCCCACTTCCTCCACTTCCTCCAGGACCATAGTTTCCTAAAATGTAAAAAGACAAAGCAAACTTACTTTGATTTCTCATGATTAGCCTAATGCTATAGCTGATCATACTGTATACCCATATACTCTTTAAGATCCTACCCACTATTCCTAATTACCCTAATTAACTTGGGAAATAAACTATCCAGATTCATAGATAATTTTTTTTTTAAATTTGAAAACATTTTCCTAATGCTATTCTTTTAGAGGGTTTTTGGGAATCAGAGTTAAGGAATTAAAAACAGTAACTGGAGGCATAAGAAATCTATTTAGTCCTAGTAAAAACTTTCTCAATAAAAAATAGTTTGAACGAAGATTATTTAACTAAATTAACTTTCAAAGGCAACTCAAGTTTATACACCACTTTGCAATGCGCTCAGCAACTGACTCTTAAATAGCCGGAAAAAAAGACCTCCCCATGTGAAATATCTAAACTGCTTTCCCAACTCCTGTTTTACACCACGCTATCCCACCATCCATCACACCAAGCACTCAAAAGCTGACATTATAATTGAAATATTTTGACAAAAACTTTTTCAGTAACCCTATATATGATGGAAATATTATCAAACAACCAGCACGTTCTCTTCCATTTCAAATTGACTAATCCTTTTTCTTTCAATTACACAAAATTGAGAAATCTAACCAATTACCTCCACCATATGGTCCTCCCATGTTCCTGCTACCACCAAAATTTCCACTCTTCATTGGCCCATAGTTAGAAGGTTGCTGGTTGTAATTTCCAAAATCATTATAATTTCCACTTCCATAATTTCCTGTAAAAAAAAATTGAAATATGCGTTTTGCATAACAAACCTCAGAATAATCAAACATTAAACCAGAGATACATGCTAAATATTTAGGACAAATTTCCCACAAAAACAAATGAGAATAAATGCAAAACGCCTATCTACAATTCTATGATTAAGGCAACTACTGACATTGAAATGAAAAAAATTTGTTAAAAGTCATTAATTCCACTCCAAATTCCCACATAAAGGTTGCAGGTGAATTTATTACCTCCTCCATAGTTGTCATAACCACCTCCGTAGCCCCCACCCTGGTTGCCATATCCAGGTCCTCCACCACCATATCCTCCTCTTCCTCCTCCATAACCAGGGCTACCTCCAAAATTGCCACCTATTATAAAATAAGCCTTTAAGTAATTACTTAATATTTTCAATGCCATTTGAACTGTCTTATTACACCCAATTCCAGCTTTCCAAAACACATTTTTTACAAGTAAAATATTTGTTCTACGAAATCTCTAATAGCCTCAAGGGCAGAACAGAATATCCCTCAAACATTTAGGGGTGGGGAGTACCTACCCACAACCAACTGGTAAAACCTTTATAGAAATACCCATAATGTCACAGCTCTACTCTAAAACTTAAGATATTAAGAGTTCCCTTGATGGCATCCTGAAAATACTATTTATGTTTTGTTAAGAATGTGAGGGCGAATAAGGTATAAGATAATGCAACAAAGTAGAACCACCATATCCTCCTTACTGGTCCAGAAGATTAAAATTCCCAGCTCCTGTTTCCCTGTAAATTATGTCTCTTAAATAATATACTTACTACCCTTCTCCTGAGTAGAAATGGGGAGGGGGAGACCTGAAATTAACAAACTTACAGATAATTCAAAAACTTATATTGGTAGTTAATCTCACATTATAAGAACTAATCTTTCTCATAAAACAAAATAAATATTCGAATTTCAGAGCAAAACTGGGAAGTGAGATGTACAAGTACCTTAGTTATGCTTAATGAGTGGCAAAATTAGGTCTATTGCTAGCTCAGTTTTAAATGTCTGACAATTATCAGCAGACATCAACCTTTTCTTTATTCTAATAAAACATATACCTAAATATACCACTAGGTATATATAACAGTGGCTCTCTCAACCTTAGCTAAATCCAGAAAAGCACCCTTGCGTATTTTGAGAAAGTTCCTTTGGTGACTCTTGGGAAGTTATTCTGGGAAACACATCCATCTTGTTAAAGACTAAGACAACACAATTGTTCTTACATATATGCCCCTTACATGTTGACCATAGTCATATCCAGTGTTCCAAACTTTTCCAGGAAAATACAATAAAATTTTAATATATTTATGTCCAATTCTTACGATTGAAAAAGAGGATACTACAATGGCATCTTTAAATTCTCATTTAAAATCCAACCAAAGATTTTACGAACTATACTGATCACCTACAAATATTCTCCTTCCTAAGCTATATAAAAGCTGTGAATGATAAAAACCAAATAACTATATTATCACCACCTTAGCTCTTTACAAAGAGTAAAATGTAAAATGCTAAGAAAAAATTCACATAAACGTTAAATTCGACAAACATACAAATGATTAAATCTTTTAAGTCATGTAAACCAACTGTAGAAACTGACCTCCAGGTCCTCCTCCATACCCATTATAGCCATCCCCAAATCCACGACCACTTCCATAGCCATCTGTTAGGAACAGGAAAAATAAGATTATGATTATACACTGTTCACCCTATACCATTAATCTTCCTTTCCACCACATTCTCTATTAGTATCTATAGTTGATTATTAGGCACCATCTCCCTTCATGCTGACACTGGTGTTACTTTATTCTCATAGATAAACACACACTAGTGTGTAATTAAATCTATTAACATAGCTGGCCTAACTTGGAGATTTAGACTTGGCAAGCCTCAATTTAAAAGACTGCATTTATCTGCACATATGAAACACATGAATAACGAATAGCGGCCCAAGTTTATCAATTGGCACCTTATTACTTCAAATATCAACTGAAACTTAAAAAACTTAAGACTTAGACCTTTTAAAGTCATAAGTAAGGCATCTGGGTTCATTCACTATTCAGTACTTTGCAACCTGACTAACTTTTTGAAAAAGAGAAGACATAAAAGAATATCTCCAAGTGATTGTCCTTGCTTAATTATTGGTTGTTTTTAACTATTACCTCTTGCCTAACCAAATCAAAATAACCCATCAGAATACAACCTAAAGTCTTACAAATAACTTCTTAAAATTAGGTTGGAGTCCCTAATTCTAATTAAATATGAATCACAGCTTTTAATCAAAGAACATTCACAGTTCTAACATTCAGAACTTGAACTATGAACTCACCAGATCCTCCTCTAAAGTTACTTCCTGGTCCTGGTCCAAAATTTCCACCGCCACCACGAGAATCTCCAAAACCGAAGTTGCCTAAAATAAATGCCCTGTTAATATAAAACACTTACAACAAATAAATTTTAAGAATAAATAAAATGAAAGTTACCTCCTCTTCCACTTCTAGAACTTTGAACTTCCTGCATCTCTTGTCTAGACAAAGCCTTTCTTACTTCTGCATTGTGACCATTGATGGTATGGTATTTCTGCACTGTAATGAAAAGTTCAGACTTCATTAAAGCAGTATTCTAAATTATAACTTACGAAGTTTACCTTTTAATATAATTACAAGTGTAAACATACTCAAATGTTAATCTAAGAAAGAGCCACACACCCCGTGCTTAGACACTTACACACAATCTTATCCACAGGATCATGGTCATCAAAAGTAACAAATCCAAAGCCTCTTTTCTTTCCAGACTGCCTATCAGTAATAATCTCAATGGTATCAATTTTTCCATATTCCTCAAAGTAATCTCTAAGATGATGTTCCTCAGTATCTTCTTTAATCCCACCAACAAACAGCTTCTTCACAGTTACATGAGCCCCTGGCTTTCCAGATTCCTGTAGCAGTGGGAGGGAGAAAAGTTATCCCAACAGAAAAAACCACAAATGATCGAAAGCACACTATTTCTATATACCATAAATGGCTTCTATACAACAAAATACCAGGTGAAACAATAGCTTATAAGAACCCAGTCTTTTGAACAATAAATTAGTCTAGGAAAAACTACAGAAACCCACCATAGCTTTGTAAGGGAAAAACCTCACGTTAAAAAGAACTAATTAAGTTCTTTCAAAAATTACACGCTAATCTTTGATGGAACAAAAAAAATTTTCGTTTATTATACAAAGTTATATTATGCTCACCTCTCTTGCAACAGCACGTTTTGGCTCAACCACTCTCCCATCAATCGAATGAGGTCTTGCAGCCATGGCAGCATCGACCTCAGCCATGGATGAAAAAGTTACAAAACCAAATCCTCTCGATCTTTTGCTTGCAGGATCTCTCATTACCTTTAAAATCAAAGGGGAAACTTTAGCATTTAATCTAATTACTTGCACTTTGAACTAAGAACATGAATAGCATTTTACAATGAACATGAATTTTAAAGTGATTTTCTCCAGGAGTCACAAGGTTTTAAACAAAGACCAACACTTGAAAGAATATTATCTGTAGGCATTTTTATATTTAACATACCACACAGTCTGTAAGTTTCCCCCATTGCTCGTAGTAGTTCCTCAAACTTTCTTCTGTGGTTTCAAAGCTCAAGCCACCAATAAAGAGTTTACGAAACTGTTCCTTTTCTCTCTGCAAAGGAAAACACCATTTCAATTTTTATTTACATTTTCTCTTTGTATGCAGGAAATTAAATTCTTAAATATAAGGTGACCTGCTGGCAGAGTACCTTTTTCCTCTCCAAAGGAACAGTTTCTAAAGTTTTCTGGAGGGAAGAAAAAAACTTACATCAAATTTAAACCATATGTTAAACTGTATATTAGTTGTGTTACACCAAAAAATTGCCTCAGATGAACTACACACGTTTCAAAGTCATCAATACTTGATTCTAAACCTACTTGACATTTCAAATAAATTTAATACTTCTTAATTTAAAAAGCTTTCTAAAGAGAAAGCAAATCTATTCCCTGGTCACTGAAGGTTTAAAGGATTATCAGAATTTGCATTCAATTCTATATCCTAGAACAGAAAAGTTAACTTTTAAATATCCAGTTTAAATACTTTTAATATAAAAATTGCTGGTAAATTTTTACATTATAAATTACTTATAATCCTTAGTTTTACAGTCCAGTTTCTGAAAAGTGACAGATTTCTTTCCCTTCATTGCTCCCTCTGGTGGAGGTTCTAGTATATCGCAATCAACACCTAGGTAAGGAATGTTCTCCCCCCATGTACCAAAACGCTACTCACGAGTAAAAATTCAGTCAACATATGTATCAATAGTCTTTAAATTTTGCCTCCATTCTGACCCAGACCGACTCATTTCTATGACCAACTAAAGCTTATCTAAATCTTTTAAAAAGTCTTAATGTTTTTTGTGGGCATTCTCGATTTTGATATTTAGGTCAACAATACATAAACTGATTGGGGGTAACAACCATGAAACCAGTAAAATACACTCACTGTAATCATCTCACTTTTCAAAAACCATAAAAAATGTTTAAATGACCACTGACTACATTTACACTTCACCAATTCGTTAAAAAGAAAAAAATGCTCAAATGTATTGAACTTAATGGCCGTCCCGCAAAACTATACAGCATAAGTGTCTAATTTTACAAGGAAAATGGAACAAGCCTGGGCCGAAATCTTTTAATCCCTAATAAACTAACGAGCAAATATGCTGCATTAATATGCTCACTACCAGTCCTGTATTTGGAGCTGTCAAGTTAAAGGATTGGTCATTATACTTGGTTTTCAGAAGACTAGGTTAAAAATTAAAAATATTCAGAAACAAAAATAGGTCTAAAGTCCAGAACCAACTGCTATAAATGTATAATACAAATTAAAAGATTAAGAGTAATTTTTGATACACACAAAATTTTATTCCCAGCAAAAAGCATTACAGCTCTCAACCCATTCTAAGGTTTGTCCTCCCAATCACGATATGTTCGACCTTATAAAAGAGGTAAAAAGCAGTTCAGAAATTTTTTGCATGATTAACTGTTTTCAGGAATCTGAAAAAATTTAGGTTAACAAATTATCAAACTTGCTCCTGATAACAATCTAACAAAATGGTTATTACTTGGCATATTGGTATTGGGACTGCTTCTTCATGCTGTATAGTTGGTAAATAGTCTTTTAAAACCCAAATGAAAGATTTTAGAAAGTACAACTACAACAGTTTCTACAAGTCACTAACAAAAGGCAAAAACTCATTACTTACCTCATCTCCAAACTTACCCGATGTCCACTATCGATTACAAAGTTATTTTATAAGCGTGCTTTAACGGTCAAAGAAAATACCCAGGTAGACCCCCTTCGCTTGAGCCCTTATTCTTATCAACGTAATGATCAACCATGATTATAGACATAAATGAGAACAGCAAGTCAAATACACTGAGGCCCACTCCAAAGCAATGTTGTATATAACAAAACACGCAGTGAAGGACAGCCGTTTCAAACAAGTCTAAGGATAAAGTTATTTTTATTTCACTTGCTTCAATTTCTACCTAATCATTCCGCGCGGCCTTTACCAGTAAAATTAAAATTTCCATTAAGATTACTTAAGATACGAAAAAAACTCTACAAAAAAAAGAATCCTTCAAGAAAATAAAGAATTCTGAAACGAATACTCCCATAACCTCCTTCCCCACTGCCACCCACATGGTCATAACTAGTTTGATAGCTCCAGATTTTCATTTTTTATTTCTAAACTTTACTGCGAGACAACTGCCTTTTTAGTCACCGCAGACGCAGGTAAAAACCGTTACACAAAAAAAAACAAGGGTTGGAAAATAAAATATTTTCTTTGTACTCTGGCTCGCCTTAAAACTGCCCCCAGATCCTAGAGGTCGCTTTACCGCCTCTAAAGCCAGGCGAACCAAGCATGTCGTCGTCCCTCCCCTCCCCCCCGCCCGCCCGCTCTTCGCTGTGGCTTCTGAACGCGATGGCGCCATTTCATCGAGGGGGAAGGAGAGCGCCGCTCATGAGGTGCGCAGGGCTTTTAAAGATCCGAGCTCATAAACCACTCGGAATCCTCCTCAAAACAGCATGAAATCAGCCCAAGAAGAAAAAAAGAAAGCTAACCACTTCTGCTCTTTGATAGAGAAGTCAAACTAGCACGTTGCAGTCAGTTAAAAGAAAAACGCGGCGAGGAAGGAGAGTAATGAAAATGGCGGCCGCCAAATCCGGTTCCCTGGAGAGGGGGAGGGGAAGCTCCGCAGCCTCGCTCCCGGGGACCCGAAGCCCGCCGAAACGCTCACACGCGGGGACGCGGGGGCCCCCAAACCAGCCGGCTTTAAAAAGAAAATAGGAATTCCCGCCTCCGCGCCCCACTTTCACTCAAGCGGGGCAGTAGCCGCCATGTGGAAGATCCCCATCCCCCACCCCCAGCAAAGGGAAATGGCGCCGGGAGGCTCAGGGTGGAGAAGCTGCTGTATGAACAGGCCTCCGCTGACGACCCGGGCCCTCTTCAAAAAACCCCCCGAGACCGACCGCTTCTAAAGTGGCCTAATTTCATTGCCGCTCTCCCACGAGGCGGGTGGCCGACTTCCACCGAGGCGCCAACGGCCTCGCCATGCCCTCTCCAATAACTCATTGATTTCAAACCCGTTACCTCCATCGCGGACTCAGTCGCTTCAGCCCGATTTCCCGCAGCCGAGCGAGATGAGAGAGATCTCCGCGGTCGAACACGAACCGGACTCGTCCTGGCGCTGTAGTGAGAACTGCCGCCGCTGGAGAAACAACACCGCTAGGAGAACCTCCGCACAGCAAGCCGGCGCTGCTGCTACTGCCGCTAGAGCCGCTGCTGCCGCTTTTCTAGAACCTTCCCCCCAACTAACGCGTCTTTACGTCAGGCCGTTGCGTAAACGCCCTAACCGCCGCCAATGGCGGGAACGCTCTACGCCCTCCCTACGCCAAGTACGTACTCCTCCCTCCCATATCGTTAGGGTTAGTGCTTGACGTCACTTGCGTAAATGGCATCCGTGAATTGCGTAAGGCTCGAGTCCCGCGTATTCCCCTCTCTTGGAATTGAGTCCAGCCCCCGCCTTAGCGCAGGGCAGGTGAGAAACGGTCGCGCAGTTTGAAATTAATGCTGTGAGGTGGAGCTTAATCCACGGCTCAGAAGTCCAGCCCCCTCTGCTCAGGAGGTGGTCCCTGCAGTTTTGCCTTTGAAAATCCCCCCGACCTCAAGTTCTCCTGCCATCAAAATCTGTGTACTTACCCCGAATTTTTCCCCCTCACCCCTTTCCCCCCCGCGCTGAACACAGTCTCGGCCCCTTCCGGGAACACCCGAAGCAATTTCTAGTCAAATTACACTTCACGCTCCGCCGACCTAACTCTGACCAACATCTTTGGGGTCCAGCCCTCCGGCTCAGGAGAGGTTTCTGGAGAGAATGGGCCTAAAGAGGAACTCGTTCTTATTTCTCGATTCTTCCCCAGCTAAGTTTTACTTCACACACACACCCCGCCCCCGCCAACGTTTGGAGGCACCCACCCCCAGAAGCGAGGAGGTGGGCGGAGCCCGATTTTGGCGCCAGCGCGGCTGCTGCAAAGCAGAAACGCCTCCAGCGGGAAGACTCTGGTCACCGTCCTCACCCCTCCTTCCCTCTCCCTCCCCTCCGGGGACCACCAGGCGCCACCCCGCGAACGGTGAGTGCTACTGTCGCCGCCCCCTCCCCCCGGGTCCAGACTCGGGCTCCCGGCGGGCACAGCGCGACCCGCGGCCCCT
>NW_011888850.1:3373300-3379539 GCF_000151845.1 Pteropus vampyrus
GCTCCCCGGCCCCCTCCCCTTCGGATGTGGCTCGAGCTGAAGGCGCGCAGGGCCGGAGACGCAGCAGACGGGAGACCCGGAGCAGCTCGGAGGCGGTGAAGTCGGTGTCTTTCTTTCTCTCTAGTGATCACTCGGAGGTGGTGCTTAAGATGCGCCCCAGAGAACCCCCCAGTTCCCCGCTCCCACCCTTCCCCACCCGACCCCAAAGGCGGGGAGCTGTGGGTAAGGATCGGAGAGGCGAGCGGAGACCCCGCCGCGGGCCTGGCGCTGGGCCGGAGCCTGTAGTTTGTTGGGCGGATGAGACTGTCCTTAAGCGGGTAGAGAGCTTTGGCGACAGCAGCCTTGTTGCTAGACAAAGCGCATTTCCTCCCCTCCCCCATGCCCGATCAAGACGAGGGGCCCTCCTTCGCCTCCCGGGCTCGATCGGCGACTGAGGCCTCCAGGGAAGGCGCATTCTCCCGCATCAGCGCGACCTGGTGGCGCGCGCGGCCCGCTGTCCGGAGGCTGCGGCAGGCGCTCCGTTACGTGGCCGCGGAGGCGCGGGCCCCGTGGCGCAGTGCCCTTGAACCCCCGCGCCGCGGCCTTTGTTTCTCCCCGCGATGAGCTGACCACGAGGCCTGAGCTCCCGGGTGGGGGGGGCGGGGCCTGGGGCTTTGGAGGAGCAGATGGATCTGCAAAGGAGGTGATTGGTTTTTAAAAGTGGCACCAAGCATCTTGCTGTGTTTTTCCTTTAGTTTTTTAACTAGTGACTGGAAAGAGGGAGGGTTTCCAAGAATAAACCAAGTTGGATTACCTAGCGACTCCAGACACGTAAGAGGTCTAAAGAAAAAATTCACGGCAGTTTACTTTTCTGATTTTGAACCAAACATTTGGCCATTTTTAAAGAAATGCTGAATACGGTATAAATGGGATTTGAATTAGGAAAAAATTTGTCTGTTTTCTGCCCTGTAAAGCTGTCTCGGATACCAACGTCCTCAGTAAGGTTTTCGAGACCCACTTGGTTAGGACACTGATATATTCTCAGGCACATAGCAGTAATGACGAATAGGAGCTTAACTCTGCTTATGTATGGATTTGTATACATGTTTGATAACGGGTTACATAGGTGGGGATTGAAATCCAAACTAAACGTGTTTAGCTACCTTTTTTGTATCATGCAAACTTCCTTTTAACTGTCATGCATTTTTCTAGTAATAGCTCTTCAAGTCTGCAATAAAAAATGGCCTCCAATAAAACCACATTGGTAAGTTAATGAAAACCTAAAATATGTAAGGATCTAACTCAAAAGTTTTTCCCAAAAATTATAACTTTGCATCTTGGTGGTTGAGAAATTTACATCCACTTACATTCTGCAGTTCTCTCCCTTCCCAATGTTATAAGGAGAACTAGGGACAAAAATGAAATTACATTGCAATACTTATTGACTTGGCTTATTAGTGTGTTAATTCAATTATAGCCTAATCTTGGGAGAGTAGCACAAGTATGAATGTTACCAAGTATATTTATTTTGAAATAAAAAATACACAAATTTACATAACAATTAAATCCAAATTGATTGGTACAGTACTTACATGAATCACTATGTACTGAATTCTAGAGAAATCAAGTTTATTTTTAGTATTGCCCAATTTAATGAACAGATACCTTATACACTTACATTGGGGCAAAAGTCATTGAATCTTTCAAATCACGTTGGTTATTTTGTCATTTCAACAATCATTCTAAAAATATAGAAAGTCCTTAAATTTAAATTATTGCGGGTTTTTTTTAATACACAGAATTTCACATATATCCTGGAAGGGGAGAGAGTAGATAATCTGGAACTTCTGAGCAGTTAATTTTTTTTTCTCTCCAGTAGTTTATTAAACTGAAAGTTTGCATTCTTATGCTTCATTAAAAGTTCTGCAAATGTGTAAAGACATACATGTAGTCAGCCATGTCAAGTTACAAGTTTTTTAAAAAGCACTGGAATATTTAAATAAAAGTCACAAAATTCAAAGTTATGGTTCCCACAGTATTTAATACATCGCATTAATGATAATTGCAAGCATATAAAGGTGAGTGGTAACATCTAAATAAAACATTTGGTTTTGCTTTGTACAATCTCACTTTGGATTTCATGCTAAAAAGCACAAGTTGTTTTTTTTTTATTTGTGCCATTATTAAATTGCACATTTAAATGAAATAATCTGGGAAACATTGAAATATAAAGCCTCTCTGGCGAGTCTGTGACACAAATGATTCTCTTCAAAGCCATCAATGCAAAAAGCACAAAGCATCTTCTGTGCCCCCTTCAGGATTGAACTGTCTTTTGGATTCCAGAATCAGTAAACCAAAGTATATAATTGAATTGGCTTTACAGTCATCTGTGTCCAAATAGTGGCTGAGAAAAGAACTACCTGTGTCTAATGCTTTGAGGATAAATATACTAAAAAGCAAATATTGAAATTAATTGCTTTTGTACACAAGTATTTTAATCTAACTTTTTATTTTAAAATAGTGTCAGATGTGTGCCATAACTTAAATGCAAAAGTAGGTGAATTTTCCTTTTAAAAAAATAGCACTTGAAGTTAGCTTAAGAATGCTATTATAGTAAATACTTCATTTTTTTATACTTTTTTTTTTTAGGGTTTATCCTTTTAATTTTCTGTGTTTTTGTCATTTTTATTCTGTTAACCTCTTACCTTCATGGACATAGCACTTTTGTTAATCATTTAGGATGAGTATCTGATAAGCTTTTGTCCACACCAGTATTTCTCACTCTTCCCACTGCTATTCTTACCTTCCTTATACTATACAGAAGCAGAAAGCTGTCTGACAGGTTGCAGTATCCAAGTATTTTAACTAGTGAAAATTGTAAAGCTCGACTTGGCAATGGTATCCAACAAAGTCAGACATTTGCTGCATCTTTTTAAAATTTCCAGAGTTCTTTTATTTCTTATATATGTATGCACATACCTTTAATGATTACATGGTTTTATTGTCCTTTTGCAATCTTATGGCATTGCTGTTACCTTTTTCTGCTTGTATGCTCTGCTTGGGGATGACTTTGGTGACTACACAATTAAGATTTTTTTTTTTAATAGTACCTGCTTTACGATGAAATGATAATGAAATAAGCATAACATTTGGGATTCCCCCCCTTAGTCTCTTCTAATTGACCAGTTTGATTTTTACTTAACATCCATTTTTAGTCCTTTTGTAACAAATCTGAGTTATTGGAAAATAGCTGGTTGAGCTTGGACTCCTGCTTTTCTCAAATATAGTTTTTTACAATTAAAAAAACTAAGTTAAAACTTGTTCAAAGTGAATTTTGTTGTCTACCAGTTTAGACTCTTACGAAACCAAAAGGATAGGATTTTTTCACAGAATTAAAATGATCCAGCATTTTGGCTTCTTGAAATGACAGCATTATAGATTTGTTCCACATGGACAGTAATATTAACCAGCAGAGATTATGGAAAAATAGTCTTTCTTTTTTTTTTTTTTACCTATTCATGGTTTCCTTCGTTGATCCTGCTATTGATATCAGGATTCTATGTTTTTGTTTTTATTCTTAACAGTTACCTTTTTTCTATATTGAGATTTCTAACATTGTGTTTGAATTGGCAAAGCAGGTATTATGTTTAGGAACTAGTTTTAACAGGTCTATGGTTCAATTAGTAAGACCTGTCACTGCTACTTATTCTCTTCTGTGTCATTCTCTAATACTTTCTAGTTGTGGCTGTGTTGTCATTAAAATGAATAAAAAAATCTAAAAAAGTTGGTGTTGTAGATAGACCACATGCAAATAAGACAACAGTATTTTTTACATAATGTTTTCCATTGTATTATTTCAATGATGGGTGGCGGGTGATGAGTTTAAGCTAAGCCAACAGAATTAAGCATTCCTTTATTTTATTACTTGTTGACTTTTATCTTTTCAGGAGGTGTCTATCCTGGGATAAAAAAAGTAAAAATTTATAGATGTCTAATGCAACAATAACATAAGCAATTTAGTATTTTAAACGTACTCAAATAAAATAGAAAAGATGTTTAATTCCCTTTCGTTTTTAGCAAAAAATGGGAAAGAAGCAAAATGGAAAAAGTAAAAAAGTCGAAGAGGCAGAGCCTGAAGAATTTGTGGTGGAAAAAGTACTGGACCGACGCGTCGTGAATGGGAAGGTGGAATATTTCCTGAAGTGGAAGGGGTTCACAGAGTAAGAAACCTCAATGCTTTTATTATGTATTTAATTGCATTTATGTGGCATTTTAAATTGTTTTTAGCTTAAAGTCTTTTTTCAGTTTTCTAATAGGTTTCTTTAAATTTAAAGATATCTTTAATCTAAGGTAGCTTGTTTGAGATCTGTTTAAAAAGAACCAGTCTTTAACCTACAGTTGGCAACCAAGCAGAGTTCAGACTAGTTGATTACCTTGGAGAGTCAAATTTATAGAATTAGTAGAATTTATTGGGTAATACATTTTAATGTACTTATATATTGCTCTAATTAGAATATTTAATCTACATTGTTTCCCTACATACAGAAGGCAGTAAAAGACATAGAACTTCTATAACACAGACCAGTGGGTCTTTAACAGGAGTGCTCGTTATGATCCGGTCTTATACTAAGCTTACTATATCTTAATCTCTAAGAAGTAGAGTTTGAGCATTTTTTATGCTCTCTGGTTCCTCTTGTTCCTTGTTACTAATTGTTCTCATAACCATTCTATAACGTTAGCTGTCTTGTGAATAACTTATATGCAGAAATTATACTCTTATGTTTATAATGTGCTAATCTGCTGGGATTATTCTGCCTTACACCACAAAAACAGCAAAGCTCCACAGATGGCAACTATTGAAAATGGATAGGGAGGGATCGACAAAAATTTCTGAGTATGGTGGAGATGGGGAGTATGATGCTCAAATAATTAGGCTTCAGATATCTGTTACCTACGACTTCCCCCACCACTCAATTAGATTGAACCAGTTTGCCAAAGAATTGCTAACCTTCATGTGGTATTCAGTTGATTTTTGTTGTTGCTAGTTGGTTGGTTTTTTATCACATGAGACAGTAAAAGCTGTCTTTATGTCCTACCTATTAAAACTTTAGGACTTTAACTCCTTTTCTCCTTTTTTTCTCCCCAAACTTAAGGCCACTAGTATGATTAAGAGAACTCACTATGTTCAGTGTAATGTATTAGGTAATATAGAAAGCTCTGATGAAAATAACACTGCTGGATGGATGGAGGCTTCACTTACTGGATGGATGGAGGCTTCACTTCAGCTCTTTTGTCTGCCACCCTTTAATATAGGTTTGCCAATTTTGGATCTCACAATATCAACAGACCAAGTTCTAACCAGCAGTTAACAGCAGCTTTCCCAGCACCTCTAAAATGATTAGTCATTTTATCTTGTGTAAAGGCTGTTTGGATCTGAGCACACAAAGTTAGTAAGCCTATCACTAATGAAGGATGATCTTACTTTCACATTTGGTAATTGATATTTATTTTCTTTACAGCCTTTCTGAAAAATACATGGGAGTGGTCATCTCAGTCTTATATCAGAGTTTGGCAAATTTTTTCCCTAAAGACAATGCAGTAAATAAATAGGCTTTGTGGTTCATAGGTCTCTACAAATGTAGTTCAAAGCAACAATAGTGAATATGTTAAACAAATGAGCATGGCTGTGTTCTGATAACACTGTGTTTGTGGGCCCTGAAATAGGAATTTTATAATTTTCGTTTTGAAATTTTCTCAACCAATTAAAAATGTAAAAAACATTCTTACTATAAAAGGTGGGATTCAACTTTTGAGTCGCCAGCATCAGTTTTATATCATTTCCCAATTTGAGCACTGAGCAGAAATTGAAAGTAATGTCACATGTTTGAAAATGCCTCAAAACTATGTTTTAAAACATAGTATTAGAGGCCCCAACCAAAGGCATATTCCGATTGCCCTGGTAATGTAATTTGGGGATGGGAATCCACATTTTAAAAAAACTGTTTTCAGGGAAATTCTGAAGTGTATTTTCTCTATAACTTGGAAAAATATTAACTCTAATTCTGCTAGAGTCAGGTTCAGTTAACTTAGAGGTGATAATAGCAGATTTCCCCCTTAGGTAGGGTAGGGGCTGTGAAAGAAGACACAAAGAGAAGTATGATCAGGTTGTTTCAAAAGAACGTGAGGGATAAGGAGGAAATGGTTACCATCTGTAGTACAGAGAACTTTTTCAGATATGAAATGGATCTGAATTATGGTGA
>NW_011888850.1:3379589-3383902 GCF_000151845.1 Pteropus vampyrus
ACAAAAATTTCTGAGTATGGTGGAGATGGGGAGTATGATGCTCAAATAATTAGGCTTCAGATATCTGTTACCTACGACTTCCCCCACCACTCAATTAGATTGAACCAGTTTGCCAAAGAATTGCTAACCTTCATGTGGTATTCAGTTGATTTTTGTTGTTGCTAGTTGGTTGGTTTTTTATCACATGAGACAGTAAAAGCTGTCTTTATGTCCTACCTATTAAAACTTTAGGACTTTAACTCCTTTTCTCCTTTTTTTCTCCCCAAACTTAAGGCCACTAGTATGATTAAGAGAACTCACTATGTTCAGTGTAATGTATTAGGTAATATAGAAAGCTCTGATGAAAATAACACTGCTGGATGGATGGAGGCTTCACTTACTGGATGGATGGAGGCTTCACTTCAGCTCTTTTGTCTGCCACCCTTTAATATAGGTTTGCCAATTTTGGATCTCACAATATCAACAGACCAAGTTCTAACCAGCAGTTAACAGCAGCTTTCCCAGCACCTCTAAAATGATTAGTCATTTTATCTTGTGTAAAGGCTGTTTGGATCTGAGCACACAAAGTTAGTAAGCCTATCACTAATGAAGGATGATCTTACTTTCACATTTGGTAATTGATATTTATTTTCTTTACAGCCTTTCTGAAAAATACATGGGAGTGGTCATCTCAGTCTTATATCAGAGTTTGGCAAATTTTTTCCCTAAAGACAATGCAGTAAATAAATAGGCTTTGTGGTTCATAGGTCTCTACAAATGTAGTTCAAAGCAACAATAGTGAATATGTTAAACAAATGAGCATGGCTGTGTTCTGATAACACTGTGTTTGTGGGCCCTGAAATAGGAATTTTATAATTTTCGTTTTGAAATTTTCTCAACCAATTAAAAATGTAAAAAACATTCTTACTATAAAAGGTGGGATTCAACTTTTGAGTCGCCAGCATCAGTTTTATATCATTTCCCAATTTGAGCACTGAGCAGAAATTGAAAGTAATGTCACATGTTTGAAAATTCCTCAAAACTATGTTTTAAAACATAGTATTAGAGGCCCCAACCAAAGGCATATTCCGATTGCCCTGGTAATGTAATTTGGGGATGGGAATCCACATTTTAAAAAAGCTGTTTCAGGGAAATTCTGAAGTGTATTTTCTCTATAACTTGGAAAAACATTAACTCTAATTCTGCTAGAGTCAGGTTCAGTTAACTTAGAGGTGATAATAGCAGATTTCCCCCTTAGATAGGGTAGGGGCTGTGAAAGAAGACACAAAGAGAAGTATGATCAGGTTGTTTCAAAAGAACGTGAGGGATAAGGAGGAAATGGTTACCATCTGTAGTACAGAGAACTTTTTCAGATATGAAATGGATCTGAATTATGGTGATGAATCATGTTTAATACAATGAACCTTTTTTTTTAACTGAACACAGTGCTGACAATACTTGGGAACCTGAAGAAAATTTAGATTGTCCAGAGTTAATTGAAGCATTTCTAAATTCTCAAAAAGCTGGTAAAGAAAAAGATGGTACAAAAAGAAAATCTTTATCCGACAGTGAGTCTGATGATAGCAAATCAAAGAAGAAAAGAGATGCTGTAAGTATAAAATATTACCCACTAAACTGACTTTTTGTAAAAGGTTGATTGCTTGATTTTTTAAATATTTTTAGGATACTTTAAAAGCCTTTTCTAAATGCTTGATATTTGAGACAATACTTGGGAAAAAGGATAGGCATGGTTTTAGCTTATATTTTATAAATGTACAGTTAAGTGCTTATACCACTTAAAGTGGTGTGCTAGTGTTATTTTGGGTAGATTCATGGATATGGTCCCCAATCACACAATTTTCTGTGATCCAAGACTAGCAGTCGTAAGTACAAAGAAAACTATCATTGCATGATAGAAATCTCTTGTAATACAGCAAAAACAATCCACATAGCACTTCCCGATTGTAGATAATTAGTGGCCTTGACCACCAGGAAGTACTTTGGCATGTGATATTTGTATCATCAAAGTATTGACAAACAATATGTTGATTTTGAAGTATATAGTCTTTGATAATACATTGTTTTTATGTTTTATCGGCATGAATTGAGTCAGTTGGTTTATTCACTACATGTGTATTTTGATCTGGTCTTTGCTTCACTGGTGTCTCTGTGGCTTTGGGCAAATCTCATAACGCCTTGCTTCCACCCTCAACTTCAAAACAAATTATACTTGACCTGCCTACTGGCCTAGAATGGCAATTTGGGAAAGGGTCTTTGTCCTGAATTAGTATGTAGGCTTGGGGAATAAACCTACAGTAGAGATATTGATTGATAATGTCTTTGAATTTAAAATTTGATCATTTGAACTAGATGGCAAGTACTTTTACAGATAGTCCATTAAATCTTCATGACATCTCTGTTAAGATTATAGGTATTATCCCCATTTTACAGATGAGAAACAGGTTGGCTACAAATTTGGTTCTGGATGCTTTAGCAGCCAAAGCAAAACAGTGTTAAGAATCAGTATACAGTAATCCCTTCATATCCATGGTTTCAGTTACCTGTGGTCAACTGAGGTCTGAAAATACTAAATTTCCCCAACCTTTGACATTGTCTGTTCCTGACATCCAGCCATTGACATCATCGTGGCTCAATGATCCAGGATCACCGGAAACAGATGATCCTCCTTCTGAGGTATCATCAGAAGGTCAATAGTAGCCTGATGCTACATCACAATGCCTACGTCTTTCATCTCATCACATAGGCATTTTATCTCACATCACAAAATATTTTGAGAGAGACACCATATTCATGTAACTTATATATTGTTGTAATTGTTCTATAATTAGTTTATCTCTTACTGTGCCCAGTTTATAAGTTAAACTTTATTATAGGTATGTATGTATAGGGAAAAAAAATTTTAGGGTTTAGTGCTATCTGCAGTTTCAGGCATTCACTGGGGGCCTTGGAATGTATACTCTGCAGATAGGGGGGCCTGCTGTACATAATTTAAAAGTCAGCCACATGCTCAACTGAAGCAATAACAATAGTTATTGAGATATCCTGTATTTAGCCCTTACATTGTGCCAAGGAGTATTCTAAATAATAACTTAATTTGCATTTCAGATACTGTGAAATGTCTGAGAGATAGTGTAATTATTCCTATTTTATAGATAGGAATAAAATAGGAACGACAAAGAGGTTAACTTGCCCAGAGCCACACAGCTAGTAAAGGTTAGAACCATCGTTCTAACCACCCCAGGTAATCTGACTCCAGAGCCTTGGATATTGATGTAAAAGGCCAGTAGGGAGAAAGGATTTGCTGATCTAACCAGTACTTAAATTTTTTTAGTCTCCAGAACATTATTGAGGGTAACAAATAACTTTTGTTTATATGGGTTCTACCTATCAATAACTGTAGTAGTTAAAATAGAAATTTCTAAGATATTTGTGTATTGAGCTAAGAATGGCAAAACCTGTTTTATTCAAACTTTTCATGAAAAAGTGTGAAGAATGGCATTTTACAGTTTTGCAAATCTTTCCAGTGTCTGGGCTTAATAGAAGACACTTTGTATTTGATTTGTTGTGTTGTGTTTGGTGAAAGTATATGAAGGTAATCTAAAGTCACATACATGAAAAGAGGGAACCTTACAGATAATAGACACTCCCAAAAGATCCCAGGGATTCCCGGGAGTCCTAAAAGACCATACTTTGAGAATCGCTGGTTTATACTAAGTATTTTATAAGGTTTTCTGTAATTCAAATTGATTATAATACTGATTAGTCTGAGTTTTAAAGTTTTTACTATTTTATTGTTTGTGTTTTTGCATGTGCTTTAAATTTGTGGGTAATTTAGACTAATTCCTGAAAGTAATTTGAAATGTTAGTTTTCAAAGATTTATAATTATTAATTGATTACAGTTACCAGAAATAAAGGGATTAATTTGTCTCTTATGATTCAGAATACTTTTAGATATTCAGGTTTGTTTTTTTCTGCATTTAAGGTTAATGGAAATTAAGATGTGTTGTAGTACTAAATATGGGCTCTGCTTTAGTCATTTCTGTTTCACTATTAGAAGGTTTTTATTTAAAAGCTACATATGAAGAAAAATTGGAACTTAATATATTCGTTTGCTGTTTGGAAAAATGAATGGAAACGTTCATGTAGTAATCATTTAACCTCTCAACAGGCTGACAAACCAAGAGGCTTTGCCAGAGGTCTTGATCCTGAACGAATAATTGGTGCCACAGACAGCAGTGGAGAATTAATGTTCCTCATGAAGTGGTAAGTGTATGGGCGATGGCTGTTAACGTTATAAAGTACAAATTGATGG
>NW_011888850.1:3384962-3407989 GCF_000151845.1 Pteropus vampyrus
TAAAAGCAGCCCTATCAGACTCCATATCTGCAATCATATAAATTCAAATTTAATTTGCAAAACCCCCCTTTTAAAAGGAAATTTTGTCACTACCAACCTCCCACCTAAATGAGAAAACTAGGCAAATCCTGGTGTGTTTTAATTAGGCAAATAAGACTTATTTAAAGGTTCCTCCTAGTGAACCATTCCTTTACAAAATATTGAAATCCTTGTGCTATATTGACTAAAAGGTCAGGATTCATGGAATGTGTATAAGACTTTGTTCATGGAACGAAGGGTAGAGATGGTTAGAGACTTGGCAGTTTAGGACCTGCTGGAATAAATGGGTGAACAAACTTTTGTAATCTAAACTCTTGACCTGCATGTTTTTCTTTATCCCAGCTCATTCCTTACATGTAAGCTCAATCTCAGTATTTGGGTTACTGGTTCAGCAGAAGCCAGGAAAAAACAATAACTTTGTAGTAATGAGAATATTATCCAGCTGTATATTGTTTACTTTATTGTAAATACTGGTAAACAGTGGTCAATAAATAGTTTTATATTCCTTTATGTGAGCCGACTTTTTCTTTATCTAATTGTCTTTAAAATAAGAGTGTAAATACCCACACATATGTCCACAAAAATATTTTCTTGTGAGGCATTTGCTTCATTAAAGTATTTTGTTACTTAGAATCTACTTTGTTAAAAGTGCTATTTGAAAAAACGTATTCTGATAGGACTGATCCTGCTGTGCTAGACATTTCTACTAATTTCCTAAATCTACACAGAGAAAGGGAAATCATTTCACAATATGTACGTTGAGTTATATTGTATACGTCAATTCTACCTCATTTTAAAAAAAGGAAGCCGTATCTATGCTGTTTGTTTTCTCTTTAGAGATCTAGCACTGCTCAACAATGGGTTTTTAGATGATACAGACCTGTTCATATCAGAAATTAATGCCCCTACCTTAAACTTCAGTAAGGGCATTTCTGGAAACAATTTTATTATCACTTACTGTGTTGTATTAGTTTCTTATTGGTGATGTGGAAAATTGCCACAAACTGAATTGCTTAAAACAGTACAAAATTATTGTCTTAACAAGGTTTTGAAGGTCAGAAGTCCAAAATCAGCCTCACTGGGCTATAGTCAAGATGAAGTGTATATGTGTGAGGCGCTTAGAACAGTGCTTTATTTTTAGTAGTCAACATGCATTTATTGCTTCAAATAGGGGCTGTTGTATGTAGGTTCCCAAACTTAAGCAGTTGCTGGGTGTAAGCACTTAGGTTGTAAGTATAATGTAGTCAACATTCTTATTCTTACACATAATATATAGTGATGCTTAAGTAAATATGGATTCCCAGAAATTAGTGAAGTCAAATTTGCACTGATTTACTCTTTCCATCAGAGGCCATTACCCCATGTCCTCACTTGTACCGCAGATTGATAATACCGATTTATTTTTAGCTAATTCAATGGCATCTTGTTTTAATACGCACATCAGATATTTTTGTTGAGCGTTCTTTTCAGGTTAATGACCACATTTTATCTATAAATTAATTGCCATTAAAAAAAAAAAAACTCACTGGCTGTTTTTCAGAAAGTTTCCATGTTGGGAGACCAGAACGCTTACTTTACTTACATGTGCACAAACTCCACAGGGACAAGCTCCTTGGTTCAGTATCTTGCCCTGTCTCTTTATCTGGCTGTTGATTCATGTCCTTGAATATCCTTTGTAATTGGTAATCTAGTGAGTAAAACAAGTTTTTGTGAGTTCTATGAGCCGTTGTAGTAAGTTAATTGCACCCAAGGAGAGGGTCGTAGGGCCCAGGGAACAACCTGGACCTGCCATTGACATCCTGAGTTGGGTGCGGGGGTGTTGCTGGAACGTCTGGTCGGTAGCAGATCAGTCAGAAGCACAGGTAACAACCCGGGCTGATGATGACTGGCATCTGAAACGGAGGGCAGTCTTGGGTCTTGTGGAACTAAGCCCTTTACCTGTGGATGCTGATTCTAACTGGGAAGATAGTGACAGAATTAAGTTGAATTCTCAGACACCGTGCTGACATCCAGGAATTGTCTTGCAAATATTTTCTATTCTGTATTTTGACATGATTTGTACCTTTTTGTCGTACTAAATTTTTTCTTAAGGTGGTCAACTCATCAGTCTTCCTGTCTTGTTTAAAAATACCTTTTCCATCCTGAATTTGAAGTTATGTAGATTTTTTTTTTTTTTAATTTTCATTGAGTCATTTTTATAGTCAGGTCTTTAAGATTTTGTTGGCTATTGTGAAGGTTTTCTGATTTTTGTTTCCCAATGTGGACGTCAGTATCACTGTGAAGCAGATGTGTTGGTAGCAAAATTTCCTTAATCCTACGGATCAAAGAAAATGATCATACGCCACTACAAAAAAAGTTGACCCGGAACCTGTTCAAATACCTGGATAATTATTGGTTTGGCAAGATCCCTGGGTTTAATACTGTTAAGAACAGAAGAAGACAATGACCTGGAGTTTATTATCAATAAGCTACTTTAAAAATCTGAAGTCTTAATATTGTAATCCCTCAATACCAACCCCACCCCAATGCTTTTGTTTTGTAACTGAAGACTAATGTCCCTTGTTTGTAAACCAGAAATCCGATTCTTGATAATTCTGACAGGACCTGATACCTCATAGGGTATTTGTGTAGTAAATACTGTGGACAGAAGTAGAGAGGAATGAAAATCAGTAAGGGGAAATAGTCCTTCAGGGTAACTATTAAGACATTTAAAAGTATTGTCTCCCATCCTTTCAAGTTCTCAAACCTTAAGTAGGCAATGAAGATATATGTTGGAAAGGAAAATGCGAGGAAATCTTGAGTTTGAGCTTGATCATTATATTTTAATTTTCTAGTTCTGTCACACAAGGAACAGCTCGGATTGTTTTTTTTTTTTTTTTTTTAACCCTACCAGGCTCCTAGCCAGGCTCATTTATATTGGCTACATTCCCCTAGAAAGCTAATGAATAGTGCTTAATTTACTTTAAAATTTCTGTGTGTATGTGTTTTAATAGGTAATGCTGAATGGCTGTCTTACATTTTATTTTTACAATATATATTGTTTTATTAGACCAATGTGAAAATTGGGTATCAAGCAAGAGATAAGCATCTAATGTCAAGTGAAATATGAATAGTATGTGTATTTGTATGTAATCTATATAATACTTGGACCCTTTTATCTTTCATTGAATAAATGAATTTGTACCTTTGAATATTCACTGAACAATAGGAGCAATTTTAACATCTTAAAGCTCCAACAATTGATTTGGTAAAATCAAGGAAATCAGTACGGGCCAACCTATCTTGTTTAATACTTTGTAGCTTGATCCCTCTTCAAATGCTGCACTTTTCTGATCCATGATGATAATTAACATATCGATTAAGAGAATAATTAAGGGTGGGAATTGAGGGTTGTTAGGTTTTTGGTGGGATTCGTGTGTGCGTGTGCTAAGAATTTACATTGAAAGATTTCTGCAGGCAATCATATAAGTCACCAGGAGAAGTACAAAATTATGAAATTCTATTCATTTGGAGTCTTTATTTTTTCCATTACAGCTCATTTTTACTATAAAAGCTAATGTAATGAAAATCTCCATGAGCACACATAAGAATTTGTCAGTTCCTAGAAGAAATACCTAACAGTTGTTGACTACTAAGTGTTTTTCATACTTTATCTCATTTAATCCTCAAAATAATCCTCTAAGATGGATATGATTGACCCCATTTTACAGGTGAGGAAACCAGGGCACAAAAAGGTTAAAGAAAGTCAAGTCCATTTGCATGAACTAGGACATTAGCTGTGGGAATAAAGAGGACAGGTTTGAAGACAGGGTTTTGTCTATAATAGCTGCCCAATATGTGTTTGTAGAACAAAGTGATCTGGGATATGAAATGCGAAGATGTATAGGTTAGGAAGAAGGATCCAGAATGACTCCAAGTTTTTATTTCATCATGGATGAGTAAAAATGTCATTTAGTGAGAAAGGGAAGAGAAATAAGTTTGAGATTGAAGATATTAAAGGTTTTGGAAATACTTAGGGTAAGTATTCCTTTGATTGGTTTATTACAGTTAACCCCTGAGCATCTCAGTTTGAACTGCACGCAGGTCCACTTATATGCCATTTTTCTCCCCAATAAATACTTGTACTGTTTTCGGTCTGCAGTTGGGGGTCCGCAGATGTGGAGGGCCAACTATATGCATTGATCTACGCCATTTTATATAGGGGACTTGATTTGTACCCTCAGGAGCCCTTGAACCAATCCCCCGTGGATACTGAGAAACAAGTTTTGGGGGTCAAAAGTTACATGATTATTTTTGACTGCAGCGGTGGGTGTGTCGTTCAAGGGTCAACTGTACTTAGTATTCCTACAACATATATTACATAATTTGGCTGAAAGTCAGAGATCCCCAACTCAAACTTGCTTCGCTAAGGGAAATTATTCACTGTTCTAGAGACAGAATAACAGTGGTTCAGGGCACTGGCTCTGGAGTTTGACCCCAAGGGTTTGAATCCTAGCTCAGCTATTTGTTGCAGTTACTTAACCTCCCTTTGCCTTTACATTCTCATCTACAAAGCTGAGAGAATAATAATAACGGTATTTATCTCATGGGATTTTTCAGGGTTAAATGAGAAACATGAAAAATATCTAGAGCTGAATGTCTAGTACTTAATAAGGACCAAATGAATATTATTACCAGTCTCTAGCATAAGCCTTGGTATGACCGGAACCCAGGACTGGCATAACCCCAGGACTTGGCATCTCTGGTTATTGGTTCCTTTCTCTGGAGACGATCTCCACAAATCAAAAACAGAAGTGCTGGCAGCTCCCAAATCCCCAAGTCTGCCTCTAAAGAGATACTGAGTTTTTCTCTTTGCTGTGCAATTCAAAAATCCTTTAAGAGATTTCTGATTGTCCTGGCTTGGGTCAGATGCCCTTCTTCAAATTATCAACTCTCATTAGATGTGTGGAGAAATGTGATTGGATCAATCAGCAGAAGACTGCTTTCAAGAAAAAGGTGAATGTTTTATATAAACAAAATGTATAGCTAATGTAAAGAATTTCGGCCAATTCAAATATGCCTTCTTAAACTAACCTTTGTTCTCACTTTTTAGAGAAATTCTAATGTGAATATTTTCAGTGTCCTGGAACATCCTAGAATGTCCTACCAACTCTACTTCTTTTCTAATGAAGATAGAAATCTGCTCTTTTCCTTAAATTTAAGTATTGGAAGAAAAATTGACTTAGGGGAGCATGATAAGAACATCGATATGTAAAGCTACTTTTGTAGTTCCATGAATGCATAATTTTCACTTTTTAAAAATAAAACCACCACATATGGGGATGTAGAGTATAGCATAGGTAATATAGTCAATAATATTGTAATAACTATGTATAATGCCAGGTGGGTGCTAGAGTAATCGGAGGAGGCGGGGTCACTATAAATTATATAAATGTCGAACAATTTTGCTGTACCCCTGAAACTAATATAAAAAAATTTTTTTAAATAAATAAACCACAGATTCAACCTCTCATCCTTATTCAGTTCCACATGTTAGCCTCTTAAGAAAATAATGACACTGAAACTAATGTTAGTGACCTTTTATAGCAACCTTTTTTAAAAATCGTATTTCAGTGTCTAAGGATGAAGCTCAATGGTATCCACCAACTCCTGCCTATTCTTCTGGTTCATTTATTAGACACTGCTAATTACCTAATTAGATATCTTGAATTGGTCATTCTGGTATATTAAGCTAATATTTTTAGAGCTCCAAAGCCATTTTTAGTGTCTCAAAGCCCTAACCCCCTTTAGTGAGGAGAGGTAGGAGAGAATCAAGTGGGAAGAAAAATGCGCAAATGCCCAGGGGAAAAGTCTAGATGAGAATGGCCATTGGGAAATTCGAGAATGAAATCAGTAAGCCAAAGAAGATAGATCCAACATTCAGGATCCATGCTACCACTTCACAAGGCCTATTTGGTACTTTGGTAACTGAATTCCTTTAGATAGATCCCAAGATGGACTCACTTCATAGTGAATTCATCTTTCTAGCAAATAGTGTCACAATGAGGTTCCTGTTATACTTTCTCACTCCTCCAGTCTCTTTAGCTTTCACAAATGAGTCCTCTGCACCAGGAAAACTTGCTGAGTATTAGAAACTTATCTTTGACATGCTGAAAACGATCAAAGTTTGGATGTTTTGCAGAGGGAATGCTGTTTTTAGCCAGAGTGGCAACACAATGCAGACCTCAGTTTTACTCTGAAATCCCAGTTGTTCTTCACGGAAAGCCATCTTCAGCACCTTTCTAGCACCAGAGCATCACATCTAATAGAAGAGGATTCTTAAATTCCTTTTTTTATATTATCATAAACAAATAGGATACTGATCTCTCTGAAGGTGGTCGTTATGCAAATGAGGGCAAAGGAGGATCTCGAAGCTTTCGCTTTCTCCCTCTTCTAGAATGTAAGCATCATGGGAGCAAGTATTTGACCTAAAGAGGACCTGGTATCAATTTTGAGGAAGGAAGTGATGGAAGGAGGGGAGGCCCTGGATTTAAATTTGAAATGGACACCTAAAAAGATATAAAGAAATCCACTCTTCGAAAAAATTAATTGGGAGGGAGGACAAATTGCTTGAATTTACAATATTTTTAAATTGTAGGTTAACTACACAGGAGCTTTTATTTAGGGATAGGCAAATTTAAGAGCAAATTATTGAGCTGAATTCTTATATTCATTCAAATACCCAATGGTACATGTGTTTCTGTTCTAATACATACTAGAGTATATAAATTTATACCCACAGTAAAACAAAGACTGTAAGAAAATATGTCATAATTGTAAAAATAAAATTGGAAACTTTTTTGGGGGGAAAGCATTAATGTAAACAAAAACAAAACAAAAACAATACAACACCACTAATCTTATAAGTAAGAAAATGGTAAAATTTTATGTAAGGTTCATTACTTCAGTAGGAAAATAGAGACCTATAATGAAGTAACTAATGCCAACAGTGCATTGTATACAATGGCCTGATGTCGGATAAGCACAACAGAAAATGTGGCAAAATGCCAATTAAATACCACCAAGAGAGCAAGGAAATTTCCACTCCCGGCAACATATGCCTCTACAAACCACCTACAGTTTGGCAAACCATGGATAAGTTTGCATTTCACTGGGTGGCTGAGTAGCTGTTCATTGTTTAAAAGTGAAATTGTAGTCCCCTGATTCTATTGATCTTCAGGAGACTTGAGCCTATTATAGGGATGTTTTTAGCCAGAGTGGCAACACAATGGTAGGATGCCAACCTCCAAGAGGGCCTCCAATGACTGCCCACAGCTTTTGTCTGTGGGACCAAAAGCATACAGCAGAAAAAATGATATGTCACCTCCAAGGCAAGGTTATAAAAGATTGCAATCCATCTGGGTGCTCTCCACCCCGCTTCCCCAAACCCAACCTTAGATTGCTTGCTCTGGGTTAAGCAAGCTGTCCTGTGGTGAGTGGTCCTATGGAGACTGAAGCTAACAGCCAGCAGCCAGTGAGGAGCCGAGGGCTGCCAACAACCTCAGAGGAATGGAAGTTATGGTACAGATATATTATGGTCTCGAGGCAGCCATTTGAAAGAGTTTTGAAGAAGCATATTGAAACTGGGAAATATGTATACATGCTAATGTAGAAGTAAACCTATATAGTATTATACCATTTTTATGTAAGACATGTAATGCAATACTAAGTAATATGCATTAAAGGAGAAAAAAGGCATGCATAGAATTTTAGCAGCATGTTTCAAAATTTTAGGTGATGTCACTGGGAGGTGAGATCATGGGAGAGTTTTTGGTGTGACTGGTAGAATAGGAACTGTTTCCTCCGAGGATAGCATAATCGGTAGATTTGGGAGTCAAAAATCCTAGCTGTGTCACTTAATGAGTATATGATTTTTGGCAAGTTAATTAACCTTTACCTCATTATGTTATAGTTTCCTCATCTATAAAATGGGGATAATCAACTGCCCAATACAGCTGTAGCATTAACTGCCACCTCTAATATTTTTGGAAATAGATTGAAAATCAATCATAAATATGTAAAATCAGTTAAAGTCTCTGGGGTTTATTTTCTTTTAATTAAGAAATGAAGACAACAATGCCTACCTTTCCTACTTTGCGGGGGGGCTTTAAAAATCAAATGAAAGAATGAGAAAACATCTCTAAAAGTGTCAACACTTTAAAATGATAAATCTGCACATTATGAAACAACATGGAAAAATGTTTTCAAAATAAGTGACCAAGACTACATCACACGGTTGCACATACATGCTGAAGACAATGATATCACACAGGTGCTGGGGTAGGACAATGAGTGATATTTTTTATAGTACTTTATTGAGATATAATTTACATATGATAAAATGCATAAATCTTAACTGTGCAGCTCAATGACTTTTCACATTTATGTACAACTCTAGGACCGTCATCCAGATCAAGATAGAGAACACTTCCTTCTTCCTACAGAGTTTATTCATGCCCGTTTCCAACCAATCCTCAGTCCGCAAAACAGAGGTAACCATGATTCTGACCTTCAGAAAAGATCATTTAAGCAATAATGTTAATTTTTTTTTAAGTGTTGTTTACAAATCCATTTGAGAACACTCGAAGTAGAACCTGAAGTCCTGGGTTCATATCTGAGGTTGGCCCTGTACTAACCGTGGCCTATGGAGAAGTCAAAAGTGCTTTTTGTGCCTCACAGTCCTCATTTGTTTAATGGGAATAAGAACTGTTCCTTGGCCTTCACTGTTGGGGGAAATTAAAAGTGCCATAAGTATTGTCTGTGTATGTTCCCTGCAGTAGTTAGTGTTCCAGGGCCTGGACGTTCTGGGTTTGGATCGCCGTTGTCCCACAATCCAGTTAAAAGTTCTTGGTCAACTTTAATCTATCTCTTTCTCAATTTAATCATCTGTAAATTAAATGCCTTGATGTTTTCAGAACATATAACGCTCTGAGAAGGACATAAGATTTTGAAAGCTGTTAAATAGCATTACCCAGACCTAGGGCAATATTCTGAATACCGGCAGGCCTTTTCAAGTCATTGGTTTAAACGCTTTTGGAAATGAACTCAGAGGACCTCCGATACAGAAAATTAGCAACAGAACTAAAATCAGAATTTAGGCCAGGGCTTTGTGTCACCTCCAGGTTTGACTTTCATGCTACCAGACATCTCTCCTCATAGCCATATAATTTATAAAAGAACAATGAAAGCATAAAATACTCTATGGAAACCATTGTCAAATTTTCTTTCACTGACAATTTTTTTTAAAACAACTACTTTATCTCAGAGACTACATAATTACTTCCTATTATCTTGTCATCACATACTTTTAAGCCAACTTGGTGTCATCTATATCTGTGATAACAGGTTCCAGTGCCTACTTCTGCCTTCACCATGGAAACATGGAAAAACACAAGCACAATTGAGAGACAATTCCCCAGAAGACTGGATTTAATACAAAGTAAAAAGATAAGCTTGGCAAAGATAATAGTTATTAGTATAAACACCTTCATAATGAGAGCTAAGTGGAAACTATTTATAGTATGTTATTAAAAGCAAAGCAGGAGAAGTCGTGCTCAGAAGCATTTCTAACAGAGCTATTTCTTTCAATACCAAAGGTAGTTCTTATTCATTCTAAAAAAGAAATGAATCGAAATGCAGAAAAATTAAAAAATTCACTATATGAATATTTTGATATCTTCAATCTTGTTCATGCATATTTTTAAAAATCTTACAATCATATCAGATACAAGCTCCGCTGTATAAGAACTATAACTTTTAAAATTCTTCTGTATAATTGAACTAAATATTTTTTTTCTACTCCCCTTCCACCTAGGGGTAGAAATTAATCTCAGTCAATTGAATGCTATTCTCCTTTCACCGGTCAGGGTTGGGGTGGAGTGGAGATGCAGGCAGAAAAGAGAAAGCTCGTGTCTGGTTTGAGCTCATTTTCATCTATCCATACTACCTTTTTTACCTTTGAATTTTAAAAATATTTCTCTTTCACTGAGATAATGACTACCATAGACTGAACAAGAAAGAGCAAATGGTTCTAGGAACCCTTTTTTAATACTCAAAAATATAATTCCTTTTTTCAGCTGCATAGTGTTCCATCATATGGATATTACAATTTATTTACCTTCTCTTAGTAGGCACTTTAATAGGAATTTTTATTTGCTTTCTTAGTACAGATTCCTTCAGGTGAGATTGCTGCACCATGCAGTATGCACATTTTTAAGAATTGTGAAACTTAATGCCAAACTCTCCTGCTAAAGATTCCAGGAATTTACGGTTCCATCATCTATATAAAGTATTATTTATTTATAAATTCTACAATATGGATTTTCTTTCAAAGTTGAAGTAAATCAACTTGGTATATATTAAATCAACTTGATGAAGTAAATAAAATTGATATATATAAATTTAAAAAATTAAGCAGTACCGAGGTCCAATCAATAGAAAGTTTCTCCCTGCTTTCCACTGTTTAGTCTATATCTTTTCAGGACATTTTCAGATAGTAAGTGGGGATAGATAGGTGATAGATGGATAGAGAAGAAAGAAAGTTTTAAAAAAAATAGGAACAGATACACTGTTTTTATAAACTTTTTTAACCTGTTATAAACAGTTATTCATTCAGTAAATATTTATTGACTATCTACTATACGCCAAACATTGTTTTATATACTAGATATTTCTCCATGTAGATAAACAATCATTTTTCTGGGTGTATACTATTCCATTATATAATATGCCACTAGTAATTAATCAATACTCTATTATTATCATTTAAAGTTACATTTAATCATCGTACAATCATCTTTGTATACTTGGATTATTTTCTTAAATTTCCAGGGAAGGAACACTGAGGCAAAAGACAGGTATATTAAAATGTTAATACATATTCCCAGATTTATCCTCAGAAAAGATGGTTAATCTCACCAATAGGGTATGAGAATTCTTGTTTCTCAGCATCTTTACCAAAATGGGCACTCTAGGTCATTTTAATTTTTGCTGACCAGTCCAACAAATATAATAAAAATCCCAACTCATAATTTTATTTTGGTTTTAATTAGTACTTAATTCTATATGCAGTTGAAAGATTAAACTTTTGAGCACGGAAGGACTTTGCTCATCAATGTGAGGGGTGGAGTCGAGGGAGAGGATTAGAGACAGGGAGGCCAGGTAAGAAATACTCAGATCTTCGGCAGGCTTGGTAGGTGGGGCTAAAACGTTTGGGGAAGTCCAAATTCAGTTAAGTCATCTGGATGCATCTCGGAACAGTGTGGTCCAAAGTGATTATAATAAGAAAGATCAAACTTAATCATTTATATTGTGCTTTAAGAAAGAACTAACGAAAAAGGATGATTTGCATGGTACATTTGGGTGCATTTAACCAGTTCTTTGGAACAGAGAGGGAACCTGATCTTAATACTCATGTAGGAATGAATGATCAGCTCCAGTGCCCCTTGGGGTGAAGCTGGTTAGTTCATTCAAATCTACTATGACCTGAATTTTATTTTTTAATTCAGCAGAATAATTTTTTCCCCTGAAGGAAATCATGCTCATGGTTAAAAAAACAAAAAACAAAAACCAACCAAACAAACAAACAAAAAAGAAAAGAAAAGAAAAAAAAGAAAAAGAAACGTCCCTTAAGATTGCCAGAGTTAGAGATGGCTTTATTTCCCTTTCTGGGTCTAGTCATACTAATAGTTTGGTTTTTTATTTTAGTAGTTACTGTGTTCCTACATATATTAACTCATTCACACCTCCTCACAACTCTCTGAATATGTTCTGTTTATGATCCTCATTTTTCAGACAAGAACATTGTGTCACAGAGAAGTTCATCAACTTGCCTAAAGTTGCACAGTTTATAAGCAGTGGAGCTAGAATTCGAACCCAGCTGGTCTGGCTTCCCAACCTGTTTGCTTAATCTAATTACACTGCCCTAAATTCTTTTCATGGTAGTAGGGCGGAAATTTCCAGAGACAAAGAGATAAAGGCCAGTCAAAGGGCTTTGCAGTATTCTCTGTCATAGGCGATGCTAAACAGATTTCATCTACTGACCTCTGAGCCAATGTGCCCCGCTGCTGCCCAAGTGGTAGGGGTGGCCCCAGGTAGTTTATTCATGGTTACCCACAATTGCCAATTTTTATGTCCTTTCTGGGGTCTGTAAGTATAGGAATAGTTTCTCTATGTAACCTTTAACCAAGTAGTTAAACATTCACCTTAGAAATCAGTCATTTTCAGTTTATAACTAACTCACCTGGTAAGGAACATTTAGATTATTTTTTAGCAATGATACAGTAAGCATCTTTGGATATAAGTCCTTTGCATAAGTGAGAGCCACACTATATTCTTTTTTTTTTTTTAACTTTTTAAAAATTAAGTTTATTGGGATAACATTGGTTAATACAATTATATAATTTTCAGGTGTATATTATCATTTGACATCTGTATATTCTATTGTGTATTTACCACCCAAAGTCCCCTTTACCCACTTCACCTTCCCGCTACACACTATATTCTTAGTAGTGAACTTATTCTATCAAAGGGTATATACATTTTAAAATGTAATATAGTGTGCTTCATTGCCCCAAGGTATACCAACCTGTATTCCCACCAGAAATGGATGAGAGGGTCCACTTCATGGATGAAATAAATACACCTTCAATCTGATACTCCCTCACCCCCATCATAATCCATACACTAATTCCATTCTTCCAGTCAGACTTTTGGTCAGTAAATCCTGCCACCCCGGGGCAGAAAAGGAATACAGTGGGTAGAGGACATACCTGTCACCTGCGCTGAAAAGTTATATACTCTCTAAGTCTGTCTGCTTAACTCTGGGTTACAGACAAAAGCAAATTTCTAGAATCTCATCTCTGTGCATGACATCCCAAATTGCTGTGATCACACCAAGACACTGGTCACCCCAGATGGGGCCTTAAGCTTTCGATGATAAATTTTAAAGCTAACATTGATTAAGGATAGTGGAGGCAGAACACGTAGAGCTTGTAGATCATTAAAGGACATTGGCTTTTACTCTGTGGCAGAAATCTATTGTAAGAGTTCCATCAGAGGAAGATCTTTAAGGGGGAAAAATGCAGAATTATCCTTTTCTTATTGGTCTCTGCTCCAGAGGTGTTTTGTGAGAACCTGGTTACTTGGTGGCCTACTTAGAAACCTTCTACTTAGTTATTTTTTCAAGTTGGACAATAAATCAATCAAGATTTTAGATGCAGAATCATTTTTTAGATTTTATGTGTTTATGTGGTATGGTTTTGCTGTGACTGAATCTGCCCCACATCATCTGATACAGACCATGCATCATCTTATAGGGAATTTCACGACCGTTTTGTTAGAACCAGCAAGAATCTGGTCTTGAGTTATCACTTGGACCACTTAGATGTGGGACCGGATAGTTTCTTAAGGTGTTATTAAACTAGGCTTTGTTCTCCTTGACTTTCCCTATCCTGCACTCTGAACAGGTAGTTGGACTCTTTAAATGTCTTTGTCTTATGTCTTTTTTACAGGACTTGAGGAAAGAAACTGCTTGGAAATGGCTAGTCCTGCCTTTTGTGAAGAGATGATGCTAGGAATCCAGGAGGGGAAAGGGAACAGATCTGTAATAGATCCCGGGAGAGATGAGCGACAGGCCCCAAACTGGGTAGAGTCCCCTGGAGGGGCTGGGCAGGCTACGTCCAGACACACTTCTCAGGGTGGCCAGACTGCGAGAACCACGTGGCTTGGAAATGAGAATGTGAGCAGTGACTGATGGAATAGATATGACCTAGAAATCTGAGGTCCTCTGTTGTTTTCCAGGTGACCTGAAGCCCTCCAGATTTTTGTGGGGAAGGTAAAGGAGAGACTGACTGAGACTGAATTTCTCCTCAGTCTGATGGGATTAGGACTCAATAATAATTAGATTTTGAGAAAACAAAGGAATGCAATACTTTGTACATAATCTTTTAGCAAGAATACTGAATAGGTGATATTGTATATTTCTGATTGCATCACATCAGACGCTCACCGTATTTTGTTTGTTTAATTTCATTTACACAAGGATCTGGCTGTGTGACCTTGAGCCAGCTACTTAAAATCTCTATATTCTCATCAATATAACTCAATAATTAATTTAACTCAATATTCTCATTAATAAAAGGGAGAAAATAATGGTACTACCTCATAAATTTTTATGGATATTAAATAAATTAATGTACATAAAGCTCTCAAAACAATGTGTAGTATATAGTGTTTGTTATTATTTTTTATTTAAGTAATTATAATTATTATTATATCTAAAATGATAATTTTTGGCTTGACACAAATAGCCGGTTGGAGATCTTCATAGCTATAAATATGAATGAATACTAATGGATCTAGAAATATTTCATAACTCGAAACTAAAACTGTACATTTGTACAGCTGTTAACTTCACAAACTATGTCAGCACGGATGATTTCATTTGGTTCTCGAAAGAAATCTTTCAGATGGGCGGATAAGGACTTATTCCCATTTTAAAGACGAGACAGCTGAAATTCAGGGAGGTGATTTTAAAAATCTGTTCAGAAGAATTAATTTATATTTTAAGAGAATTCGTGTGCCTGTGAAAAGGCTTAACAGATGACATTTTACTACTAGTTTACATTTACATGATATATTATATTTCATTACTATTATTGTATTTTATTATATATTATATTGGTTCTGGGTTTCACCTTATGGTAGCAGTGCTCCGAAGAGCAGACAGTCATTGAGAAGCAAAGTCCACTTTCAGTTATTCTTATTTGCTTGTGAGCTAACAAAGGAAAAAAGTTCCGTTTCTGGTTATAAAACAAAGAGAAAATTTCCATTTCTCACCAATCTAAACAATATATATATACCCTTGAAATGGAGACAATTGGTAATCATGATTATTTCATATCATGGCAATAACAAGTAAAAAAAAAGCACCAGCGGCCTCCAGCTTATGAACAGGTTGTGGAGGCAGAGACCAGGTGTCGCCGGAAGGTTTATCAAGTGGTGCTGGTGCCAGCTTGGGTACAAGAAAAAACCATGGTTCGTGGGATGTAAGCTCACAGGAAACCATTCTGAGGCTGTCAAGTTGTCTGAGTCCCTGAGACGATCTTTAAAGCCTGCTTGTATGGAGGAAAAGGCCCAACTGTCTTCTCCTGTGCAGTGACATAGCTGTGGGGGGATTTGATCGAAGGGTCTGTCTCATGCCACTGGAGAGCTTGTGGGAGAACATCAGGGCTGAGTCAGGGCTGACACACCCACAAGAAGAAAGAGACAGAGGTTCTCTTCCAATTTGTCTCATTAAGAAGAAAAACTACAGGCCCCGAATGACTTCACTTGTGTTAAAATCCCAAAATACCAAACCTAGATTTAATACCTAACCTAATCATAGTTTCAGCCTCTCCCAGGAGTGGAATTTTAAACCAATCGGCCTGGAATTTCCTGATCCACTCTGGTGAGATAATCTGCCTGATAAGACCCCCTGCCTTCCCCTGCAGGATGGTGTCCTTGCCTGAAAGAATCCATTCTTAATTTCTTAATCCCATTCTCTTCTGTCTAATACACTTTCGATGCTGACAACTTTTCGGAGCACTCTTCTAGTTGCTCAATGGGATACTGCCTGATTCATGAATCACTTAATAAAACCAATTAGATCTCCAAATTTACCTGGCTGAATTTGGTTGGGTTTTGTTTGTTTGTTTGTTTGTTTGTTTGTTTTTAACAGCCTTTATCATAGCAACAAATGAGAACTTTCACAAAGTAACTTTATGGGCAATGGATAGCAACATGTGATTATTAGAGCAGGAAAGGAAAAATGTGGTGATTCCAGGTAGAGCTGAGGGTGACAGGTTTATAGATGCACATAAGGACTCCCTTTGGGGGCTTCTAAAATAACAAGGGAGGGGCTGGGAAAAGGAGAGCTGAGATTCTGCTCTTAAGCAGGTGACAACTCAAAACTTTATGATCTGGGCATTGATGTAGATGTACCATTTTTTATACTTACAGATAGAGCTCTTTTGGGGGCCTTCATCTGGGGTTATTTTAAACTCTAGTGCATCAGTAGCATATCTGTACAAATTAATTATTGTTATGGAGAAAATCACAAGCGCAAAATGGCATCATTCACTCTAAAAGCCCATGATACTAAATCTCGATTTAATATCTGATCTAATTGTAGTTTCAACATCTCCGAGGAATGTGATCTTAATGAACCAATCTGGAATTATCTGGCCAATACCAATGAGATAATGTATCACGTGGACCCTCTTCATTCCCGCCATGCTTCCCACTCCAAAAAAGAAGAGACAATGTTCACAATAAAAATCCTTGCTCTTCCTTTCCCCTCAAAAAATGTTCAGGTCTAAAAAAAATCCTTTCTTTCCTTTTGTTGAGCTCCCTTGCTCCATCCTTCTTCCTATAAAAACCGTCCATTCTGTCCCTTCTAGTTGCTATGTGGGATGCAGCCAAAGGGTCCTAATGTGTAACGGGTAGGGGGCAAGGAAATCTTATCAGGCAGTTCACCTCACCAGCGTAGACCAAGAAATCCAGGCTGATTGGTTTAGAATTCTACTCCTGGGAGGGGCTGAAACTACAATTAGGTTCTGTATTAAATCTAGGTTTGGTATCTTGGGATTTTAACACAAGTGATGTCATTTAGGGCCTGTAGTTTTTCCAGTAATCACTTAGTAACACCAATTAGAGTTGAATTTTCTTTTTTAACATTACTCAAGTATTCGAGACAAGAGATATTTGCTAAGGGTATTTGTAGTGGCCACTCAGAAGAAATAAGATGGATTCTCGCCCCCCCCCCGCCCCGCCCGCAAGGGCATGGACAATTTTATTACTCACTGGGTAGAGTAGAGTGGCTCCCAAGCAAGTCTGAAATAGCTTGAGAGAGCAGGGACAGGAGACTGGCTTGGGGATATTATGATGTTTGGGGATAAGGCCAGATGAGGATTCCTAGTGTTTGAACTTCCTCTTGATGCCAAAAGGGAATGCACCAGACTTTCTTATCAGCTTGCTCAGCTGTGGGACACAAGGAGAAGAAGAAAGTGTGAGACTTAAAAGCTGTTGGAAACATTAAAAGAATAAACAAGGAGTCAGGCTCTTCATTACAGCCCCGACCCTGTTAACAGTTACCTTGATGCCAGCTTGTTGAAGTTACCTGTTAACAGTTACCTCGATGCCAGCTTGTTGAAGTTACCTGTTAACAGTTACCTTGATGCTAGCTTGGATGTTTTGAACATAACCTACTTTCGTGCAGACAAAATAATGAACCATCAAATTCGAGTTTTCCTTTTAAAAAAAGATTGAGTCATATACACAAAAGACTCCCCACTCCATTCCAGCTCATCCCTGAGCCTGGCTTCATTCTCTATTCTTTTTCTTTTAATTAACTCCAGGAATCTCCTGCTGCCCCAGTAATAATGATAATGATGCCAGATAACCGGTAGTAGATTATCGTTGTGTTTCTGGATCAGGAGGTGAGGGTAGCTTGGCAGCGTTCAGGAGACCGCATGCAAGGTGTGTTGAATAAGAAATGTATCACTGTGTGGGAATTAATGAGTAGTAACATCTGGTTGCGATTGTAGAAAATTTTGCTCACGAAAACCATTTATTCCACTTTGATGGATTCAGCTAAATAAAATCTTTCATTAATGGCTCCAGCATGCATCACAGGGTTGTAAAGCCAGGCTATGGTTGGCCCAGGGAAAACCTATCCCTGTGAATGTAGACCTTCATGGAAGTCATATTGCTCTTATTGTTGCAAGTCATGCTCATATAAATGTGGAGCAGGGAAGTTCTTGAAGCTCCATCTGTGTTTTCCAATGATGCTTACCAGGACACTTAAGAGGTGGTGAAAAGAAAATTGCCAAACGCTGAAGCAATGAAAACATACACTCATAAAAGGGAGGCTGGGATCTCTGTCAGGTCCAGCAAAAAACCACAGAATTGACTTTAGAGGTTATTCCAGGGTGTAATATAGTGTAAAGGGGAAGACATCTCACACAGTAGAGCATTTTGGGGCATGTGATCCTCCTTGAGGACCTAGTCCTGGAGAATTACCAAAGTGTTTCAGTTAAGAGCCAACAGTTTCCCATTCCCAAGAAGGAATCCTGGGAAAAATCTTTATGGGGAGTATAAAGAATTTACAGAAGGCAGATCATATGCAATAGTCTCTTTGCTGGGCAAGGGCTGAACTGCATGATATGTGAGGGGAATCAGATCAGACCCTTTGTCTGCCTCTATGCATCCACTCCCCTATGCAATTGTGTAAACACTAGCCAGATCAAGAAATAGAATATTATCTCATGTCCCTTCCAGTCACAAACTCCCACTGCCATGACTAATAATGCTACACTTTTGCCTATTGTGTCTTTTATATACATTTTAGTGTTTGGCTTCTGTCACTGAACATTATACTATAAGAGTCATCCAAATTGCTATGCATAGCAGTAGGTGCATTCGCTCCCAGTGTTGTATGTATGCATACACCACACTTTATCTCTCGATGTTGATGGTCATTTGGGTTGTTGACTCTTTGGGGATATTATGAACAGTGTTGCTATGAACATTTCTATACATTCTTATACATATTTAGTGAACTTGTATGTGCATTTAAGTTTGGAATATATCTGGGAGAGCATTTAATAGACCATAGGGTATGCGTATGTTCAGCCTTAGCAGATAATATCGAAGGATTTTCCAAAGTGGATTATGAGAGTTCCAGTTGCTCTACATCCTCAGCAAAATTTAGTATTGTTTTCTTATTCTGGTCAGCAGTTTTAATGACTATTGCCCTGGTAAACAATAAGGCTGAACACCTTGCTATGTTTATTGTTGATTTGAATATCATCTTCTGGGAGTTCAAGAATTTGTTCATTTTTTGTATTGAGTTATCTGACTTTTAAAAAATTGATTTCAAAAAGTTGTTTATATATTCTGGATACAAGTCCTTTGTCAGGCTTATATATTACAAATATCTTCTCCTACTCTGGTTAATTTTTCACTCTCTTAATGGAATCCTTTGATGGACTGAATATCTTAATTCTACTGTAGTCCGATTTATCACAATTTTCTTGAATGTGAATGCTTTTTATGCCCTGTTTAAAAAAATCTTTGCCTACCTCATAGTTTAGCAAATAGCTTCCTGAATATTCATCTAGAAACTTAATAGTTTTACCTTTCACATTTAGGTCTCTGATGCATCTTGAAATGATATTTCTGTATGATGCGATTTTTTTACATTTAGAAAAAAATTCAATTACAGTTGACATTCAGGATTATATTAGTTTCAGATGTACAACATAGTGGTTAGACATTTATATAACTTATAAAGCGATCTCCTCAATATGTCTAGTACCCACCTGGCACCATACATAATTATTTCAATATTATTGAGTATATTCTCTATGCTATACTGTATGATGTGATGTTAATTTTATTTTGCACATATGTATTTATGGATATGCATATATATCCATAAATGTGCCCCTAACCTTTATATGTCTTGGGCCAAGAGTAAAATGGAGACATGCATATCATATATCTAAATATTTACGAGTTATAAATCAAGTTGACAAACTGTTAAATGAAATATAATCTATTCTTCTACATTGACAGATCTACCTTCATAACGTCAAAATTGAAAAATATGTTCACAGTCATGTTTTCATGTGATCGGCGTTTGGTAAAATATCAAAGATGACAGAATTTAATTATTATTGGGCATCTGGGTGTCCTGCTGATGGTCTGGAGATATTGGTATGAGTGATAAAATAAATACATCAGAATTAATAAATTATTATATATTTACTCCACAGTTATTTTTCTTTATTTTAGCTTTATTTTATTATAATCAAGATTTTCACATATTTGTCTTCTACTGACAATAATAATCTATAGAATTAAAAATAAAATGTAACTATAGTCAAAATGGACAAAATTTGAATATATTTTTATCAAAAGTTTTGGGTTTTTCCCAAAAGTTATTCTTCTAAAACACTCATTGTCACCTATTAAAATTAAAAAGCAAAAATAAAATATAGTTAATAAACATAAGCATTTTAAATTAAATTATTTAAATAAACTGATGATTGAAAATTGATTTTCTTGAAAAATTAATGAAATCTTTTAAAATATTTTCAAACAAACAAAATTCATCACAACTCTAACATTCAGTGTTAATTTAGTTGCCAGTATAAAGAATCAGTATCGTATTTCACCGTTATGCCCAAACCCACATAGACAGAAATTTAACAGTAATTTAAGCTGTTTAATATTGCAAAAAATGTTCTAAGCTGCCTTGAGCAATTGCTACAAGTATCTTACCAATTGCTGGTGCCTCTAAAACATGATTTAAAACATAAAGAGAAGCAGAGAATAAGATGCCTAATACTGCTGAAAAATGATGCTTTGTTATGCGAGAATTGATCACATGCCTGCCATCCAAAAGGAAGGATTTGAGAGGTCATTAATTTGTCCTGTCTGGTACCCAAGAGTTGCTGAGCAGCTGCTCAAATGCTGCACTTGGGAGAAGCAAGTCTCCGATGTTGGTAGTGACATAACCCACACACCTCATTGCACTGGCACCCCACTGGCCTTTGTACACAGAAATGTGTGACATGCTAAATTGTAACACACTGAAAACTAACTGATGTTTATCCATGTGGCCAACTTCACTTATTTTGTATAGACCTCAGAATAAAATTTGACCTCGGTCTCATTGTAAAAAGGTCAATTATTACACTAAAACGGCATGTCCTCGAAGGCAGCACAGCAGGACTGTGTGGCTTGAATCCCGAACAATCCTAGGGGGCACTATTCACAAGGTGGTAAGTCAGCACATTTTTTAATCATCTTTTTCCAGCAGATGGCAGTAAGTTGTCTGGAAGAAAGGGAGCCTTAAAAAAATTCTCATAAATGTGTTAAGTGACACGGTCCAGCAGTAGTGTTGGGTCATTCCTCTCCCAGAGGTAACAACTGTTAAAAATCTGGGGTTGTCTTTCTAGACCATATATTTACAATATATAAATATATGTACATATATAAAAGGAACGCATTTTATAAGTTTAAAACTTCTTTTATATAAATAGTAGCCTATCATATTATTTTCTATTTTGCTTTTCCATTTAATATGACTTGAAGATCTTTCAATGTCAATGCGCATAGACATACCTCATTCTCTTATTTGATGCATAGTATTCCACGCTATAGATGTACTATAGATTATTTAAACATTCCTGTATTGGTGGACATTGAACTTGCTTCCTGTTTTTCACTGTTACGAACAATGCTGCAATGTTCGTCCTTGTACATATATATACTCAGTCACACGCATAAGGGTTTCTGTAGGAAAGATGCTGAGAATTGGTATTTCTATAAGTTATGTTATAACTTATAACTTATAGAAATTATAAGTTATGCCTATAAGTTATGCACAATTCTAGTTTTGATAGGATACTACTACATTGCTCTCCAAAATTACTTCTCCAATTTATACTCTCATGAAAACAGCATGAAAATACCTGTTGTAAACATGGGATACTCTAAATTAAAAGTTATCAGCTAAGCTAACTGTTGACAAATGGATTCTCTTTTTATGGTTTATTAGCTATTGGTACTTCCTCTTTTGTGAATTGTCTGTTCACACCTTTAGTGCTTGTCTCTTACTTTGTCTACATATTTTCTAATGCATTTTATGATATTTGAAAGGCTCTGAAGGATATAGAGTACAAAGTAATCTTCCTACCCTCACCAAAGTGTATCCTTTCAAAGAGATTTCATACATATACATGAACTGATTATTAAAAAAAAAAATAGGCCTGTGAATGTCCATGCACAGAAAATTGTATAAATGAGTATAAACATATCCTCTTCCATAAGAGTTGTCATAATGAGACTTGGATATTAGGTAACCATTTATTCAGGAAAGATGAGATGTACTATAGAGACAATATTGTTGAAGAATATCTATGAAGCTCTTTCTTACTTTGCTGCAGTACAGGGCAGGGCAAAATTATTTATATGCATTATCTCTTAACTACAACACTTATCTTTTTCACAGATAAGGAAACCAAGGCTTGGAGAGATGAAGTCAGTCGTCCAAGGTCATCTAGCTATTAAGCAGAGCTTTTGGATTAGAATGGAGCCGTAACTACTGCACTCCACTACCTCCACATGGCTATCAACTGTAATGCACCCATGATCCTGAACTAGTACCATGTGTATAAAGGCTACAGTAAAGGCAGAGCAGGAACCCCCAGTTGCTCCATCCAAGAGGATGGCTTCTCCATTGGTTTTGTTCTTTGGTTGACTGTTGGTGCTCATTAAACCATACTGCAATTTATTGCAAAGGCCTAGAAATTAGATGACTTGAGACTGGACTTAGATTCAAGATATGCTCAATAATGCTAAGCTTTGTTTGTTTTGGATCACTTTTAACAATCCAATTTATTATTTTTAGTTTGTAGTAATAAAAAAATTTACCATTGAAACCAATGCTTTTAAAATGTAGTTTTTGATAATGTAAAGCTTTTTGTGGTCTTTTCTTTCTTTTCTTTCTTTCTTTCTTTCTTTCTTTCTTTCTTTCTTTCTTTCTTTCTTTCTTTCTTTAATTTCTTTGTTTGTTTGTTTGTCTCTTTCTTTCTTTCATCTTTTTCCTTTCCTTTAAATATATTTTTTTCTTTTTTAGGGAATGAAACTATTTTGATAAAGCAGAATGGACAGGCTATCCCCGCAGAATGCATCCTTGTGGGTGGGTCCTGTGGAATACTGGGCAAGATGTCCACTTCTTTGCTCCTGGTTCCTGGCACAGATCCCCTGAAATCCTTGTTATTTCCTAAATGATAAGAGCACTAGGAACATCTTTTGTTCTAATATTTGATCTTTGACACTATTTCCTGACACAGAGTTCCTAAGTTCCTTGGAATTTCCAAGATCCTATGGAGAGTCTT
>NW_011888850.1:3408039-3413128 GCF_000151845.1 Pteropus vampyrus
GATATTAGGTAACCATTTATTCAGGAAAGATGAGATGTACTATAGAGACAATATTGTTGAAGAATATCTATGAAGCTCTTTCTTACTTTGCTGCAGTACAGGGCAGGGCAAAATTATTTATATGCATTATCTCTTAACTACAACACTTATCTTTTTCACAGATAAGGAAACCAAGGCTTGGAGAGATGAAGTCAGTCGTCCAAGGTCATCTAGCTATTAAGCAGAGCTTTTGGATTAGAATGGAGCCGTAACTACTGCACTCCACTACCTCCACATGGCTATCAACTGTAATGCACCCATGATCCTGAACTAGTACCATGTGTATAAAGGCTACAGTAAAGGCAGAGCAGGAACCCCCAGTTGCTCCATCCAAGAGGATGGCTTCTCCATTGGTTTTGTTCTTTGGTTGACTGTTGGTGCTCATTAAACCATACTGCAATTTATTGCAAAGGCCTAGAAATTAGATGACTTGAGACTGGACTTAGATTCAAGATATGCTCAATAATGCTAAGCTTTGTTTGTTTTGGATCACTTTTAACAATCCAATTTATTATTTTTAGTTTGTAGTAATAAAAAAATTTACCATTGAAACCAATGCTTTTAAAATGTAGTTTTTGATAATGTAAAGCTTTTTGTGGTCTTTTCTTTCTTTTCTTTCTTTCTTTCTTTCTTTCTTTCTTTCTTTCTTTCTTTCTTTCTTTCTTTCTTTAATTTCTTTGTTTGTTTGTTTGTCTCTTTCTTTCTTTCATCTTTTTCCTTTCCTTTAAATATATTTTTTTCTTTTTTAGGGAATGAAACTATTTTGATAAAGCAGAATGGACAGGCTATCCCCGCAGAATGCATCCTTGTGGGTGGGTCTTGTGGAATACTGGGCAAGATGTCCACTTCTTTGCTCCTGGTTCCTGGCACAGATCCCCTGAAATCCTTGTTATTTCCTAAATGATAAGAGCACTAGGAACATCTTTTGTTCTAATATTTGATCTTTGACACTATTTCCTGACACAGAGTTCCTAAGTTCCTTGGAATTTCCAAGATCCTATGGAGAGTCTTTTGTTATAATGAGGTGACTCTTGGGCTCCTTGATAGCTTCAGAATGAGGGCTGATCACCAGAAAGACCAACCCATGGTTAGAAGCCTAGAACTTTCCACGCCGCTCCCCAATCCTCCAGGAAAGGGGAAGGGACTAGAAATGGAATTAACAATCAATCATGCCAGAGTGAAGAAGCTTCCATGAAAAGTCTGGAAGTCGGGGTTTGGAGGGCTTCTGAGTTGGTGAACACATCTGCATGCTGGGAGGGTGCACACTTCAATCTCATGGGGACAGAAACTCCTGAGCTTAGGACCCTTCCAGACCTTGTCCTATGTACCTCTTGATTTGTATCCTTTATCCTATCCTTTATTATAAAATAAGCCAGTAAATGTGTTTCTTTGAGTTCTGTGAGCCATTCTAGCAATTATTAAACCCAAGGATGGGATTATGGGACACTGATCTATATCCAGTGGGTCAGAAGTACAGGTGACAACCTGGAACTTGCGATTGGCATCTAAAGTGGGGGCAGTCTTGTGGGACTGACCACTTAACCTGTGGGATCTAACACTAACTCCAGGTAGAGAATGTCAGAACTAAGTTGACCTGTAGGACATCCAGCTGGTGTCACAGAATTGCCTGACATGTGGAAAATCACACATCTGGTGTCAAAAGTGTTATGAGTGTGGTAGTAGTGTGAGAGTAAACGAGAAACACAGGAGGCTTTTTTCTTAATTGTGCAAAGAGAACTAAACACATAACATTGTGTGGCACTAATTCCCATTATAGACATGTTAACACTTATTGTAGGTATTAGTCTTCTTACTGGCATTTTCTATTGGTAATAAAGCACAGGGATGTGTTAGATATTCTTAGTGCTTCATCTTTTTTTTTCCTATTTATTTATGTTAAATTTATTGGGGTAACATTGGTTAATAACATTGTATAAATTTCAGGTATACAACTTATAATATGACATCTGTATACTCTGTTGCATGCTCATCACCTCTGTGCTTCATCTTTGAAACCAAAATTTCAACTACTTCTCTTTCAGACTTCTGAATGGGTTAGATCGAAGAAAATCTTAAACTCTTTACAAACTGTTATAAACACATCTATAAGTAGATTAGAATTTTTTCAATATTGAGCAATCCAATCCAGAGAAATAAATTGGATGTTGACACTGATAGGACATTCCATTAACAAACCTCCGATTTCAAGTGTTGGTGTTCAAGAAAGCAGCTTCTCCTGGTCATGGATTTCTTTATGATAAATGATACAAAATCAAATTCTTCAAATAAATGTATAGTCATAAATTAATTTTTTTCTATTTTATATATGTATATATTTATTTTATATATGGGATTCATTTGAAGAAAAGATCCCGTTTGCTAAAAACATTTGAAAACCACTAAATTGAACCACCGTGAAAACGCAACTGCAGGATTTTGAGAGTCAGAGTTTGGGCAGGAGAGTGGAAAGCAGAAGGTGACCACTAGAAATATATAGGACGTGGATCTGAATAAATCAGGGGAAGGGAGCGGGTCAAAGGCAGTGCCAAAGTTAGTAGGTCTGGAGTGTTAACTGAGAGAACAGTAGTCCACTAACAAAAGTAAGGAAGATGGAGCAGCTGGGTAGATGGATGAGAAATCTAAACCCCTTTATCTCACAAATAGGTAATCAGGCTCAAAATGTTTTTCTAGTCTTTCTTTGTGGTGGTGGTGGGGGTGGTGGTGTATAAGAGAGGTATTTTTAAAAAAATACATTGGAATGATAATCGAGTGGTTATTTTTATTTACATTAACCTGTATGTCTTCATACTATTGAAAAATGATTATAATTGTGAGATCAGAAATCAAAATCCAAATAATTTGTCATCTGTTTAAACTTTTTGCTCACTTCCCATTATTAGTTGTTTGATGGATAATAAAAACCATCTTCTTGAGTTAAAGGAAGGGGACGAAGGTGGCTTTTCTTAATATACCTAACTAAGGGCACTTAGCTTAAAGATGTAAGAGATTAGAGAAGAGGATCAAGTTATAATAACAAAGTTATAACAATAAATAAAATTTATTGAGCATTTACTATATACCCAGCACAATTACAAGAGCTTTACCTGAGTTATTTCACTTAATTCTCATAATAACCCTATGAGGCTGGTGCTATTATTATCGTCCCCATTTTTCAGATGGGAAAATGAGATCCAGAAAGTTTGTTATTTTCCCAGGATCACAGGGTGAGATGTGGTAACGCTTTGACACCAGTTAACACAGAAGTCACTGTTGAGGCAGGATTTGGGCAGGTAAAAGAATTTCTTCTTAAAAGCAATTTTATTAGCAGGCTAAGATTTCTTAAGCACCAGGGAGTCTCAGTTTACCTGCCCACTGGTGGTATAACAAAAAGTAACAGCCTAAAAAAGGTGATGGTCACTTAACTCAGTCCACTGGGTTCAGGTTGCACATTACAATTCTTAAGCCAGAAACACCACCCAGCTGCTACACTGATGGAGTGGATTAAAATAATCCATTATTACTTCATTCTATTCTGAATTGTTTTCATATTCTTCCTTTCTAATTAGAGCCATAATTCTAACATGTTTCAAAGATCTCCTATAGACACCCCAAAGGCTTTTGCTGCTTTGTACACAGCTGTAAGGTCGTGTTCTTGACAATAATAAATTCAGAAAGATTTTAATTTTGCAAAATTTCTTAGGACCTTAGACACACATTATGTTTTGCTTTCCAGTCAATGCTTTTCTTTGTGGAGCATAGGGACAAGAATTTGAAAAATATTTTTTAATTTGATTTTCAAAAGAGATCATGTTTGCATTCACTTGTGTGATGACTTGGGTGCAATTTTAGGAAATTAAACACCCGATTCAAGATTCGGCCATGCAAATTTAGGATCCAAAAAGTTAAGACATAACATTGTAGATTTAGAAGTTTTGTTATGTAAAGCCAATTTAGGTTTGTAGGATAGACATGTACATTTTCAAGTGAGCCTGGAATGGCCCTGAATGACAATAGGTAGCCAGCCAGCTGTATCTAAGGGGAAAATTTGTGATTGAAAAGTGACATATTATTCTGCCACGTAGTCACCGATTAGTAGTTTCAGTGATTACAGTTACACGTCGCTTACTGGCAGAAATGCATTCTGATAAATGTGTTGTTAGATGATTTCATCGTTGTGCAAACATCATACTGCACTTACACAAACCGAGATGGCATAGCCTGCTATATACCTATACTATATGATATTGCCTACTGCTCCTAGGCTACAAGCCTGTACAGCATGTTACCGTAAAAACCCCCACAAGATTAAATCAAGCCCAAGAGAAAATGATGCAATCAAGAGATATGATAAACATGAGATGTATGAGGCTGCTGCAGGCAACCGTTTTACAGCAAACTTCTTTTAAGTAGAAAGAGTACGCTCTAGAATAATGATAAAATGTATAGTATAGTAAATATATAAACCAGTAACATAGTCATTTATTTTCCATGTAAATAGGTGGGTCAGATGCAGCTCCAGGCGCCTTTTGGGAAATGGTTTACTGAATCAGGCCCCTTGATAGATCTCATTTCTCTTCTCCCAAAAAATTTATTAAGAAAGATTTCAAACATATAGAAAAGTTGAATTTTATACCACACACCCATGTGCCCACCACCTAGATTCCACTCTTAAAAGTCTGTCATTCTTGGTTATTACATAATCTATCCATCTCTCTCCTCATTCATCAATCTTCTCTATAACTAAGGGGTCGCGGTTAGCAAGCGCAAGGTGGCTTTCAAGTGCTGATTCCAAAGGATGCCTCTTGTGCACCTTCATCCCCGACTTGGCCAAGCTGGGGTATTTTCTCCATAGCCGGATTTCATTGACCAGAGGCCGAATCTGGGCTTCTGCGCAGCGGCGCCCCCCGGCGACTGCACCGCTTGTCCCAGCTCAGCGGCCCGAGGGTCCGCCTCATCTTCCGGGGGCGGGGCGGTCGCAGCGGGTCACGCCGGGCCGCACCTGGGCTGGGCGGTGCGGTGGCCTCCGCTAGGGCGGCGGAAGCCAGAGATC
>NW_011888850.1:3414908-3425111 GCF_000151845.1 Pteropus vampyrus
GTGATTAGCGCTGACTTGTGCTAAACTGGATCATGCTGCTGCTTCTGCCAATCTATGTCATTCTCATTTTTGAGGTTACTGTTTCACTGAGGTGACGAAATGAGTGTTGAAAGAGTGGGCACTTGCTTCGGTGACACTGCTCTTCACCAGTTTCTCTCCCCACCACGCTGGGCCGTGGTATGAACTTCCTCTTATTTTACTTATGGGAAGACCTCCTGGAGCTTGGTATCCGAAAAATGGAAATAAACGCCATCATTCTTTTCCAAATAAAGGTGTATTCATTAAAGACTAATATATGTGTTCAACAGTTCTATGTGACTCTGGAGCACTCTCGATATCCTTCCTCAGCCTTACGATCTCTTCTTGCGTTTTAAAGGGCTCACTTGGTTAGCTAAGCTATTGTGGGAAATGGCTTGCTTTTCGTCTTTTGATGGCAGGGCTGTAGCTTAAGAACCACTTGTGAAGGGCTTAGAACTGGTTGAGAGCAGGGTCTAGCCTTTGCAGTCTTTCATTTCTAAGAATGACAAAGAAGGGCTTTTGGCCAAAGTTATGGTTGACCTCCATTGAGAATATCCCACATTTTGGACAGTTATCACCAACTTCTTTCTTTTTCTTAGCAATTTAGTAGGTATGAATCAGCTTTTATGTTCTCTAAGCCCTGTTCAAATAAGAAGTTGTATGCGGTAGTGGTTACAACTTCTGGTTTCAGGCTCATCAGAATTGAAATCGTGGCACGATCATTTGCTGGCTGAAGTGCTATCAGCAGGGTGCTTAACCTCTCTAAGTTTGATTTATCCTTTATTCAGAAAGAAAAAAAGGTACAAATGATAATCCTTGTCTTCCAGAATTGTTGATAACAATTGCTGAAATTTATTGAGCACTTATTATGGGCTAGGCATTGTATAAAGAGTTTGTGTGTGTGTGTGTGTGTGTGTGTGTGTGTGTGTGTGTGTGTGTGTGACGGTCTCATTAACCCTCAGCAAATTTATGAAGCGTATTTTATTTAAACTGGGAAACTAAGGCATCAGGATATTTATGACTTCCCTAATCTCTTCAGCTCACAATTTTAACCACTAAGCAAGAGTGTCCCAGATTTCTATAATAGCTAATAATTATTTAGGGCTTAGTGTGTGCCAGGCCCTGTTTATATACCCTATGGATATATAAACTAGTCTTGGAGCTAGTACTGTTTTTATCTCTCCCCCACCACCTTTATTTTATAGATGAAGATACTGAGGCATGGAGCCTAAGTCAGACAACTAGTAAATGATGGAGCCAAGATTTGAACTAGGCAACCTGGCCTTGGAGTGGGTACTCTCAGTTACTCCCCTGTGAATGTTATGTAAAGGCCTCAATCAAGGGCAACTCTTAATTGGCACTCTATTTTTCCCTAATAACCACTCCCTCCTCCAAGTCTCTGCAGAGGAGATGCTTTCAGTTCTGTAAATATTTTAGCTTTGCTTAAAAGTTTGTTTTGTGATTCTGTATACATTTCTGTTGCATTCTCTCATTTTTAAAAGCTCATGGTAGGTCTCAGTGAACTTGACCCTGGGAATACAGAGATAGTGTTCAGGAAGTCTCTGACCCCCCTACCCCCCCGCCCCCCCAGAAGTATATTATTCTGGGGAAAAGAATCCACAGCTTACTTTAGATTCTTAAAGGGTCACTCGTGGTGGGGGGAAAAGTTAGTAATGACTGTTCTATTTTGATCTCATTTTACAAATGAGGCAGTCGAGGCCCAGTGGAGAGGCAGGATAACTTAATCTGACCTACGCAGCTCATTAGAAGAAGGGGGACTCGGGTCTCCTGATTTCCAGTCTCATATTATTTCTATCATGCCCCAGTATTTCCCTTTGGAATAAATGGTACCAAGTGAATAAATTATGGAAAGCCAAAAGACTCCTGGCCCTCCCAGCGGGCTGGCACAGTGTGTGAGAGACCAGCAGAGAGGAAGTGCCTATCAAAATACAACATCCTTTGGAATGTCATTTTGCCAGCTGAGCTGCTTTATTGTGATTTAGGATGGGAACCTACAACTCTGAAAGATACGAGCCAGGAGGATAAAAATTGGGGAGAAGACAAGGAAAGATTCAGAACGTGCATTGGTTGAGGCACAGGAAGCCATTCAGGCCTCTTGGTAGAATTATAGTGTTGGAAGGTTTTGGGGAGAGATTTTTAAATGCAAACAAAATTCCGTGAAGTCTGAAATTTCTTTGTAGTGTGTGAATCATTGGGAAATATGGCCACTTCCTGGCCCAAGGTTGATGCTGTAATGACTAAGTAAGATTAACAGGTCATGAGACTTGTATTAGTTTAGGCCAGCTCTTTAACTTCATTTAATTTTTACAAACTGAGAAAGTTTACCTGGAAAAATGAGTTGTACTAATAAGCAATACATTTTATAATGTATTGTTCAGCCAGATATCAAAATATGTCGTGTGGGACCAGGAATAAGAAGTCCAAAAATAGTCCACTGTAAAGATAGGAATTGAACGTATGATAAAATTGACTGTGGTAAAGTATGTTGGAACAGTTGTCTGTCCACTTAGGACAAAATGAGATCCATGCCTCACACCATTCACACAAGTGAATTCCATTTAGACTGAAGATTAAATGTGACACAAAAATCACAGACCCTAAAAAATATATATACATAGATAAGATGGTTTTAAAATAAGTGGAGGAGTAAAGAGCTCACCAAGTTTAATAAAACTCAGAAACCCTAGAGGAAAATAGGGCTCTAACTTCATGAAACATTATACTTCTCTAAGGAAAAAGATGTCATAAACAGAGTAAAAAGGCAGATGACAAAGTGATAAAGCACATAGTTGTAACATATATAGAAATATATAGGAAAAAAATAATCCAGTAGAAATATGAGTATAGGCTTGGGCATGGTTAAAACCAATCATTTAGACTGATTAATTCCAGTGTTGGGAGGGTGTGGGAAAGTAGATTATCACCATATACTTTTTTTCCTTTTTAAAATAAATATTGGGGTGACATTGATCAACAAAATCCAATAAGTTTCAAGTGTACAATTCAACAGTATGTCGTATATATATTGCATTGTGTGTTCATCGCCTATAGTTAGATTTCTTTCCATCACCACATATTTGACCCCTTTTACCCTGATCTACCTCCCTCTGCCCCACCCCCCATCACCCCCATACTTTTGTGGGGAGTGTAAATTGGTACCACCTTTTGGAAAGGCACTTTGGCAGGGTTTAGAACATTTAAAAATTTGTGTACTTCTGATGTATCAGTTCCACTTCTAGAGCTTTATGCCTCGGAAATACTTGCCTATTTGAACAAAGGAGGAAGTTGCTATAAATGAACTAATATGGAGAATGTCTATTATATATTAAGTAATGAAAGCAAAGTGCAGAATGGTAGGTATAGTATAATCTCATTATATGAAAAAATAAAATCCGGAAAGATATGCAGCAAGTTGTAGATAGTTGTTGCCTTGGAGAGTAGGATTAGAGGGATTAGAAAGGGGATGGTAGTGTGGGGGGTGGTTTCGTCAATAGATTCCTATTTGTTTCAACTTTTAAATTTTGAAATAAATTTAAACTTATAGGAAAGGTACCAAAATAATAAATCACTTATTTTTAAGAATAATGAATATGTGGTATTAAAAAAAAAAGCAATACTTAAGAATGCCTATGATAAAAAATGACATAAATGACTTGAAGTGTTAATGGGTAGAGGATGGTGTCTCTTTGCATGGAGGACCTGGCCCTCTGGGTTTCCGGGTGAGTATGCCCAGCTGTCTTTTTTTGCTACTCTTTCCAAAGGTTTGCCCCAGCCTCCATGAGTGAAAGCAGGAGTTATATGTAGCAAAAAAATTGCTCGATCCAGAAGTATATTTACTCTAGATTGTGTGGTCTTTAAGCATTTAAAAAATATCAGCATTCATCTCTCAATTTAGTTTTGTTTCTTGAGTGTAGTGCAGAACTAGTTTAGTTACCCTTTCACTGCTATTTTCTCAGCGTACCCTTCTCCTACCCCACCCTCCCCTCCAGGAAATAGCTAACCTGGGCTTTCGGCTTTGACGGTCCAGATCTCTTATTGTCCACCTGTGCAGTTAAAACTGCACTCAAGAAGCATAGTCTCTTGAGAATCTATTTTCTCTCAGAAGAGAATATGAGAGAAGTAGATTCGCTTGCACTCAAGAAATCTGGCTCATTAACAGCAAAACTTAGGATGGACTACATATGTCGACCCCTCCCCTTTCCCCGACAGCCTGGATACCCTTAGGAAGAGAAGAAAGGGAAGTCTGGAACCCCTTCCCTATTCAGATTGGAAATTCTTAATTAGATTCCTAATAGCCATTCCTCTCCATTAGGGAGCCCCGGATTCCTGGAGATGGAAGAATAGAAAAGGGGTAAGGGGAATTAAAGGGGGCTCCAAAGGACAAGACAGACGTTGCTAAGACCAGTCCCGTGTTTGAGTGTGTGACAAAGCTTTCTGACTCGTTTCCAGGAAGTTTTTTTTTTTGGTTTTGTTTTTTTTGAGAATTTTTATAAGAATTTATTTGAGCAAAACTGATGACATATTCTGGGGAGCGAGATATCTGATGTTCCCCTCCAGGAACATTTTATATGTTTGGCATGATGACATGTTTTAGGAAAGAGATGGGGACCGACAACTACGCAGTACTCACCATGTACCGCATGCTACCTTGGCACTTTGACTTACATTATATACATATATTTTTAGGCGAGGCAACCCTTGGTTGACCTGACAGATTGCAAGGACCTTGTCAGCTTCCAATCCCTTATTATTTTTATTTTTTACACCTGTAGCACCTGGTCTTCCTAGGTGGTCTCCCATCCAAGTACTAACCGGGCCCGACCCTGCTTAGCTTCCGAGATCAGATGAGATCGAGCTTGTTCAGGGTATCATGGCCGTAGACTCGATTTACATTTTATTATTTAATCCCGTGAAATAGGTATTATTAGAGCAATTTTCTACTGTTTAGAGATATTTCGTGACTTGAACCCACAGCTCCTCCCATGCCATTTTTTTTCAGTGCTCTGTTTTAGGATTCCCACCATTGTGTTTGCTTTTAGGGCCAACATGCCATTCTCTCTGATAAAATGATTAAGGGAAAAAAATTTAAAGCCATATGGGTATCTTATTAATTGTAGGATTCTGAGGTTCCTACTTCTGAGCCTCAAGCATATTTCATGCAGGTTATAAATGGCTGTAATTTTGGGGCTGGGTTATCATGAATTTGTTCACTGACATCATGGGCAACCAGGGCTTTGTCCTGGTTATTTACCCAAACCATGAGATAGACAGAAAACTTCAGAGCAGTTTAGCTTTGAGATCGGTGGCACAAGGTTATTTTCTTCTTTTTTCCAACCCCCTTTTTTTTTTCCATCTCAGGTGTGGATTTTCCTTCTTTGTGCCTCTCAATGCTTCCCTGATTCCACTGGGGCCCATGCAGCTTTTGGCCAAAGTTCCCTGGGCATCAGAGAAAATGTGGAAAGACATCTCAAACCTCGTGGGCCCAGAACTTTGCACAGCCGTCATCAGTGTGGGACACTTGCCCTAACCTGGCTTTGAGAGCCACCATGGCCTTTGCCTGCAGGAGACAGTTCCTACTCAGGCTGACACCTGCAGTGACAGTGAGCGCTGCCTCCTCTGCAGCCCTGAGATGAACCCCACATTATCGGAAATGAATCTCACATTAGCACCATATTTTCCATTCAGATGGCCTTCCTCTGTCTGCAGCCAGCCTCCTCTTCCACGTCTTTGCACAGCTTATCTCTTAAGCACAGTACAACTCCAGTTTGTCTGTCTACTAAGTATAGTGGAGACCCTCGTGTCATTGCTTATTCATCTTGTGTTTTGTGCTCTGACCCTTGTTTTCACTAGTAAGTCTTCTGTCTGCAGACTACACCTGGATTTCTGTGACTCCCTGCTCGTTGGTTCCTGTGACCACTTCTGCTGAATACCCACAAGGGCTGGACTTGGAGCCCTCGCCCCATCAAGTCCAGTTTTGCCATCCCTGGACAGAATCTCTTTCTGATAGTCTTAGAATGAAAGAGCTAGAGGTAGGGCTACCCTAAAGGAAGGGGATCAGAAGTAACATTTTGATTTGAATTCTCCTCAGCTAAAATCTGCTACTAGGAGCTTGAATGCATTGTTGGTGGCAGATCACCTAAGGACTTTGAAAGGCTTTATTGCTCTTTTTATCAAGATTTGTAATATTCATGCTAATTCATCCCTTTGTGCTTTAGCTATTGCTGGTTATAAGGAAGAGGGAGCCCCTAAAGTTAGCATTGGCAGGGGGGACTCCTTGTACATTTACCATGGGCAACTCAGGGGCAACGATTTGGAACTGGAAAGCCAGAAGTTGCCCTTTCCTTCATCACCCAAGGGCCACAAGGTCTCTGCCGCCTTTCCCTGTGCCTCTCGCTGGGATTTCTCAGTCGTGTTTCAGGAGGAATAGCTCTACGTGTAAATGTCTATTTGGTGTGTTTGTGGGAGGGAGGGAGTTCAGAGTCTTCCTTTGCCGCCACCTTGGACTTGCCTGCCCTTGCTGGGATTTGTCCACGGGAACATGGCTCAAAACTGCTGGCCTGGCCTTGATTCCACTCAGGTGCTCATCCAAGTGCTCTGATCCGGTATCCCAGCCCACCCCCTCCCCCACCCCCGCTCCAACACTGAACCCCTCGGCTTTCCTCTGCTTCTCTGGCCGCTTCTGCTCTGTCCTGTTACTTCCTCCACTCTCCCCCGACCTCTCCGATTGGCAACTGCTCAGGGCTTGTCCTAGGTCCTGTTCCTTTTCTCTACACTTTCCAACTAAATCTGTGGTTTTCAAACATTTTTACGCATAAGAATTATCTGGTGTGGTACATACGTACAATGGAATATTACTCAGCTATAAGAAGAGATAAAATTCTGTGATTTGCGACAGCACGGATGGACCTGGAGATAATCATGCTAAGCGAAATAAGCCAGACAGGAAAAGTTGAAAACCACATGATATCACTTATATGTGGGATATAAACCTAAAAGCGACAAACCAACAGGACAAACAAACAGACTCATAGACATGGACAGTAGACTAGTGGTTAGCAGAGGGTAGGGGGTGGGCGGAGCGGGGAGGTAGATCTGGTGGAAGGGGTTAACTACGTGGTGACAGAAAAAAATCTAACTACGGGCAGTGAACATACAATGCAAATATATATGACTTACTGTTGAAAAAAATTCATTGGCACCTGTGTATAATTTTTTAGATAATAAACATCTCCCCCCTCCCACCACACACAAAGAATTATCTGGGAAATGTGTTAAAGCAGATTTCTGGGCTTCACTTTTTAGATATTCTAATTCATTAGGTCTAAGATGCGACCTGGGAATCTGTATCTTAATTCCCAGATGATCCAGATATAGTGACAAACACTGGAAAAGCTGGGTTTATTCATTTCTGTGACTTTGAACCACTAATTTCTTTTTCTTTTAATTAAAAATTATTGGTGACATTAATAAAGTCGAATAAATTTCAAGTATACAATTCAACAGTATGTCGTATATATATTGCATTATGTGTTCACCACCTAAAGTTAGACTTCTTCTGTCACCGAATATTTGACCCCCTCTACCCCTATCTACCTCAGTCTATCTGCAGTTTGTGTCCATGAGTCTCTATTTATCATGTTTGCTTGTTGCTTTCAGTTTTGTGTCCCACATATGAGTGAAATCATATGGTTTTCCAATTTTTCTGTCTGACTTATTTTGCTTAGCATGATTATGTCGAGATCCATCTATGTTGTCACAAATGGCAGTATTTCATCTTTTCTTATGGCTGAGTAATATTATATTGTATATATGTACCACATCTTGATCTAGTCATCTATCGTAGGACACTTTGGTTGCTTCCATGTCCTGGCCACCGTGAAGAATGCTGCTATGAACATCGGGGTGCATATATCTGTGAGTAAATGTTTTCAGGTTTTTTGAAACCACTAATTTCTTGATGCAGATGTCCTGCTCTCTCTTGTTAGCTCCAAGTTTATTCTTTTAACATTGAAATTGACTGAGGCTCCTTGAAAGTGTCACAGACATCTTAAATTTATTGACCCAACACTATTGATCATCTCCTGCCATGTGTTGGGGGGGCCTAACACTTAGACACTTTGAAGTCCCCTTGAAGTAAAAGAATACAGCATTGTGAATGCAAAAGGAGGTACAGGACCATGAGGGTGATCTGTGCAGATATGGGCTCAGAAACTTGAGCTTCTGTAGCTTCTGGGTCGTTGTTCCTCTGCTCCCCACTCTTGCTCCCAGGACATTCTTCTCTAGCCTTCCCCATTGGAAGAAATTCTCACTGCCATCTGCTCATTTGTCCAGGCCAGAAACCTAGGAGCCATTTCTTGTCTTCACCCTACATTTGAGCCATCTCAAGGTTGTGCCTATTCCCCGCACCCCACCTTAGCTCAAGCTGCCATCATGCACTTCCACATTAATGTTTGATGGAGTCTTTTAATCCACTTTGCTTTCTTCCAACCCAATTCTCAGAGGCAGCCAGAGTAACCTTTTAAAGCCCATGTGCTCTTTCTGTTGACACCTTGGTGTCAACCCTGACATACTGATGGAGAAGTCCACTCCGCCACGCGCTTTGCTGGTTGTGTAGACTTTCCCAGGTTAGTGGAGCAGTCATCTTAGGGAGCACCTGGCCTTCTGTCTCCTGGGTCTCCTGGGTCCCTCTCTTTGCCTCTCAATCCTGCCCCTCTTTCCCTTCCTCCTCGCTTTCCCATGAGCTAACAGTCTTTTCCTTCCATGACTGCGGGCAGTCCCAGTTCCTCTCTCAAACTTACAAACCCACAGGGTTCAAAGTGTGGAGCAGAACAAGGGGCTTTGTATGTAGGGAACTTATGCTCTTTAGACATTATAAACACAAACACTCAAAAAAGAGTTAGCTATTACACAGTAATTATTTTACCCTTTCTTACTGATGTAGCAACCCTTCTTATTGTAGAGTGGCATTTGGAAGAGTGGGAGAAGACAGCTGTCTCTGCAGCACCCCACATCACCGCCTGGGTTGGGTGCTGGTGTTCCCATAGTTCTGCGTTCTGGTGTCTCAGAGGAAAAGACGTGGAGACTTTTTATGATCTATCTACGCATGGCCAGAGCCTGAGAATCTGGGCTCTTTCTGCCCAAATGCACGTGAAAATCCCGGAAATCAACTTAATGATTTACAAGGAGGTACAGATCGGATGCTGACTTTTTCTAGTCAGCTCATTTCCCTGACGGTTGGGAAACCTTGAAAAACTGTGACCTCTGTTTTGAGAACTTTGCCAAACCGAGTCTGTAGATAACACGTGTCAGATACCTGTGGATTACAGTCAGTACTTCCAGCAGATAGTTTCAGGAATAACTTGGTGTTTTACCTGGTTTTAAAAAGGCTTTCTTTGTGTCATATCTTAGCCTTCTTGGGTCAAGGCCAGACTATGGTTGTCCATAGGTAAATGATTTCCCATAGGGAAAGGCCGAGGTGTGCCTTTCCATGCATGGGCTGAGTTTCAGAGCATATAGATTTAAAATATTCTGCTTCTGCAAATATTACAGACCTATCTGATAGAAAAAGATACTTGAAGAGAAAAAATAAAGAACAAGTGTTGAGATCCTGAGGAAGAGCCTCAGCAGCTTTGCCTTCAGGGCTCTTGGAAAAGTCTAGGACGGATAATGATCAGTGAAGTAGCTGACACAGTGAATTCGGGCACACGCCTCCTGTTTTTGCTCAGTTGATCTTAATAGCAGATTCGTGAAGTAGGAAGTTATCTCCTTTTTACAGATGAGAAACCTGAGGCACAGAGAGGTTAAATAACTTCCCTTGGCAAAGGGCAGAATAAGAGGTCACAGCCAGGCTGGCTTCGACCAGCTACACTGCCTTTGCGTTCCCTGTGTCCTTCCTACTCCTTGCGGGGAGGGGGCACTCTTACTCAAAACTTAAATCTCTCTTCTTGCTCGCTCCTCAGATTACTTCCCACTTCTTCATATCTGGACTGATGCCACTTTGGGCAGAGTTGACCATGACCAGTAGTAGATCACATTTCCTGGTGTTGTTGTTCTCACAAGTAACTGAAATTGCCTCATCGGCAGCTCTTTGCGACAGAGGGGGCGAGCCTTGTGGCAGATTGTCATTTCCAGTATGTTGCAATGCTTTTCCTCTTTGAAAGAGAG
>NW_011888850.1:3425161-3428319 GCF_000151845.1 Pteropus vampyrus
GTTTTTGCTCAGTTGATCTTAATAGCAGATTCGTGAAGTAGGAAGTTATCTCCTTTTTACAGATGAGAAACCTGAGGCACAGAGAGGTTAAATAACTTCCCTTGGCAAAGGGCAGAATAAGAGGTCACAGCCAGGCTGGCTTCGACCAGCTACACTGCCTTTGCGTTCCCTGTGTCCTTCCTACTCCTTGCGGGGAGGGGGCACTCTTACTCAAAACTTAAATCTCTCTTCTTGCTCGCTCCTCAGATTACTTCCCACTTCTTCATATCTGGACTGATGCCACTTTGGGCAGAGTTGACCATGACCAGTAGTAGATCACATTTCCTGGTGTTGCTTTTCTCACAAGTAACTGAAATTGCCTCATCGGCAGCTCTTTGCGACAGAGGGGGCGAGCCTTGTGGCAGATTGTCATTTCCAGTATGTTGCAATGCTTTTCCTCTTTGAAAGAGAGTTTGTCACTCAGTTGGAAAGAGGACCATTTAATGCTGACTTTCATCCCTTTTCTTATCTCAGCCCCAAACGGTTCTCCAAATGCCTAGAGACTGTTCCGTGGGATTGTCCTATATCATCATAGCTTGTTCCCAACTAAACTCGTCCTTTCTCTCTCACCTCTCAAAACAGGGCCCCCTTTCCAACTTCCCGCTCTGCCAATGACACTAGTATTCCAGTCACCCGTCTGGTGAGTCATCTTTGACTCTCTTTTTTGCCATTGTGCTCTGTGTCCAAGTTTTTCCTGTTATATGTATATTTTTAAATAGACTTGATTTTTTTTAGAGCAGTTTTAGGTTCACAGCAAAATTGAGGGAAAGTACAGGGCAGGGAGTTCCTATATACAGCCTTCCTCCCCTCCGTCTTTATCAACCTCAGCATCAGGGCGGTATCTATGTTATTACCATCAATGAACCTACAGAGACACATCATCACCCAAAGTCCACACTTTACGTCAGGGTTCACTCATGGTGTTGTACACTCTCTGAGTTTTGACAAATGTCTGACACGTGTCCACCATTATTGTATCATATAGAATAGTTTCACTGCCCCCCAAATCCTCTGAGCTCTCCTTCTTGTTATTTTCAAGTGTGCTTTTCCATCCCCCGCTGTCCACCTTGAGTCCATGATCTCTTGTGCTGGCTGGTGCATCCCCCAGCCCCCTGATGGAGCTCATGGCCTGTGATCTCTGTCCCTGTCAATCCCTCCTCCACCCTATACCAAGATGAGTCATTGCCCTCATGTCAGGCTTGCACTTACTACATCCCTGCCTTCCAACAGGATACAGATTTGTATTCCTCCTCTCATCGTTCAGGGACTCCCCATCTTAGAATGCCCCCCGGAGCCCTTCCAGACTTGTCTCTTTGTCATAGTCTGCCAACACAGGCCATCCACTCCTGGGGAGCTGGACCCCTAGATCCCCTGAAAGTAGTACTGCTTAATCACCACCGGGCTGGTCCTGTTTTCTCTGCTTGTGCTAATGCGAGCATCGAGGCCTCATCCTACCTCTTCCGTGAAGCATGTCCCTCTCCATTCTCGTTCCTGGATCCCTGTCGTCAGTGTTGTTTTCTTCGGCACATATGGTGGGCTTTGCATCACAAGTGAACGTTCCGTATCTGTGTCTCGACATCTTTAGATCTTAGAACTCAGGGAGTGTTACCGAATCATTAAAAAAATACCCCTCACCAGAACCAAAACCTAGAACTATCACACAGTAGGCTCTCAGTGATTGCTTATTGAATCGAATTGTCATTGTCATCTCATTGTCCTTTATTGCTAATGACCCTAAAGAGGTTGGTCATGTGAATGTACTATACGTCTCTCAGTGTTACCTCTTTCCTGAGGATGAGAAAGTTGTTTCCAGGCCTTTGGCTATTGGTGTTCCCAGGTTTCTGCCCTACCTCACATCCCTAGAGCATTAGAGACGTTAATCATTCAGTTTATTGATTGGTGTTCTCCAGTAATTGCTGTCTTTTAAGCATTTATTTCTAAGGAGGTGGCTTGAACGCCATGTTAGATGTAGGGGATATTGTGTGGTGGTTAAAAGTGAAGGCTTTCCTGAGCCCGGTTCCTGGGTTTGGATCCTGGCTCCTTCACTTACTAGCTGCATGACCTTGGGCACTGCTTCTTTACATGTAAAATCGTAATAATACTTGGCTTGTGGGCTATCTTGAGGATTAGACGCGATAGTTTATATTACAGTCTCTGTACCATGTCTGGCACATAGTTAACTATCAGTTACTCTTTAGTTTGATTGTTCTTTTCGATTATTCGTGGTGTAACTTTAACATTATTCCTCAATCTCATCCTGCACAGTGCAGTGGAGTTAGGTCTGGAGGAAAGGTAGAAAACAGTAGAAGAAGACATGTGACCTTCAAAACATTCCACTCTGGGTTCTTGCTGGCTGAAAGCTTTCGTTTCTCACAAGGCCAGTGATTGTGAGTGGGAGGAGGTAGGCTGGCAGAAGAGGCAGGGCGTTGTTTTCATGCCCATGCTCCCAGCTCACGTGGTTGGGTGGCTTAGAAACTTGATGGTGATGTAGCAATGGAGTAAATTAGCTGGGAATGATTCGATCAAATTTAATTGACTCAATATGCCAGGAACTCTGCTGAGTGCTAAGGTTACAAAGTATGGATGATTTGGACAAGGTCCTTGTCCTCGTGGGACTTTTGAGAGGACAGACAATAAATAAGAAAATAGATTAATAGGTAAAATAATATAGTCTGTGATAATTTCTAAGGAGAAATCAAAAGGATAGAGCCTTCCTGGGGGAGTTGGCCTTAGCGGGTGGTCAGGGAAGGCCCCACCGAGGAGGTGGCACTTAAGCCAAGACCTGCAGGATGGGAAGGAGCCCCGCTGGTGGGTTGGGTGGGGAGGGATGAGGAACATCGGAGGGAACGAGAGACACAAATAGCCTGAGGTGGGAGTTTCGCACTGTGCTGTTGAGGGCAGTTGGACACTGAGTGTGCAGGAGAGTTGAGACAACGAAGGAGCATGGTTTATAGGGACTGTGCAAATACAGACCCTGCAACAGTGGTTTTCAAAGCATTTTCTATCGTTAGTATACTTGAGGGGGCATGCAATGCGTTCTTGGGGTGGGACCCTTGGGGGCGGGTGATGGCGAAGGCTGGGGTATGTGTGATAGTTTGAAAAGAGCCCTCTCTGATTTG
>NW_011888850.1:3429234-3432081 GCF_000151845.1 Pteropus vampyrus
GGCTGGTCCTGTTTTCTCTGCTTGTGCTAATGCGAGCATCGAGGCCTCATCCTACCTCTTCCGTGAAGCATGTCCCTCTCCATTCTCGTTCCTGGATCCCTGTCGTCAGTGTTGTTTTCTTCGGCACATATGGTGGGCTTTGCATCACAAGTGAACGTTCCGTATCTGTGTCTCGACATCTTTAGATCTTAGAACTCAGGGAGTGTTACCGAATCATTAAAAAAATACCCCTCACCAGAACCAAAACCTAGAACTATCACACAGTAGGCTCTCAGTGATTGCTTATTGAATCGAATTGTCATTGTCATCTCATTGTCCTTTATTGCTAATGACCCTAAAGAGGTTGGTCATGTGAATGTACTATACGTCTCTCAGTGTTACCTCTTTCCTGAGGATGAGAAAGTTGTTTCCAGGCCTTTGGCTATTGGTGTTCCCAGGTTTCTGCCCTACCTCACATCCCTAGAGCATTAGAGACGTTAATCATTCAGTTTATTGATTGGTGTTCTCCAGTAATTGCTGTCTTTTAAGCATTTATTTCTAAGGAGGTGGCTTGAACGCCATGTTAGATGTAGGGGATATTGTGTGGTGGTTAAAAGTGAAGGCTTTCCTGAGCCCGGTTCCTGGGTTTGGATCCTGGCTCCTTCACTTACTAGCTGCATGACCTTGGGCACTGCTTCTTTACATGTAAAATCGTAATAATACTTGGCTTGTGGGCTATCTTGAGGATTAGACGCGATAGTTTATATTACAGTCTCTGTACCATGTCTGGCACATAGTTAACTATCAGTTACTCTTTAGTTTGATTGTTCTTTTCGATTATTCGTGGTGTAACTTTAACATTATTCCTCAATCTCATCCTGCACAGTGCAGTGGAGTTAGGTCTGGAGGAAAGGTAGAAAACAGTAGAAGAAGACATGTGACCTTCAAAACATTCCACTCTGGGTTCTTGCTGGCTGAAAGCTTTCGTTTCTCACAAGGCCAGTGATTGTGAGTGGGAGGAGGTAGGCTGGCAGAAGAGGCAGGGCGTTGTTTTCATGCCCATGCTCCCAGCTCACGTGGTTGGGTGGCTTAGAAACTTGATGGTGATGTAGCAATGGAGTAAATTAGCTGGGAATGATTCGATCAAATTTAATTGACTCAATATGCCAGGAACTCTGCTGAGTGCTAAGGTTACAAAGTATGGATGATTTGGACAAGGTCCTTGTCCTCGTGGGACTTTTGAGAGGACAGACAATAAATAAGAAAATAGATTAATAGGTAAAATAATATAGTCTGTGATAATTTCTAAGGAGAAATCAAAAGGATAGAGCCTTCCTGGGGGAGTTGGCCTTAGCGGGTGGTCAGGGAAGGCCCCACCGAGGAGGTGGCACTTAAGCCAAGACCTGCAGGATGGGAAGGAGCCCCGCTGGTGGGTTGGGTGGGGAGGGATGAGGAACATCGGAGGGAACGAGAGACACAAATAGCCTGAGGTGGGAGTTTCGCACTGTGCTGTTGAGGGCAGTTGGACACTGAGTGTGCAGGAGAGTTGAGACAACGAAGGAGCATGGTTTATAGGGACTGTGCAAATACAGACCCTGCAACAGTGGTTTTCAAAGCATTTTCTATCGTTAGTATACTTGAGGGGGCATGCAATGCGTTCTTGGGGTGGGACCCTTGGGGGCGGGTGATGGCGAAGGCTGGGGTATGTGTGATAGTTTGAAAAGAGCCCTCTCTGATTTGCATATACCTTACCTTCTCCCGCTCCCCAAATTGAAAAGCACTGCTCTTCATCATCCATCTACTCAGAAGCCTTAGGATCCTGGAACATTTACATCTCTTTTCAATTAAATGTGCAGGGCTCTGTAGGAACATGGAATTCTGTCAGGTGGTGAGAACATTGAGGATGAGTCACTGTTTCATTGGATCATTGTGTGACCCACTTAAGTAGATAGTGCTTTTTGAATAGAAAAGTTATTATTTACATTATTTCGAAGTTGTTTAGAAATGACTTTGGGGACATCCTTTACGATTTTTAATCCATGTGGATTTCGCCTTTTTGTTAAGAGAGGCAGTGGAGGGGAGATGAGAGGGCACTTTCTGTCATTCAGAAGTTGTCAGTTTGAGTCTGTACCACTGTGTGGCTTTGGGTGATCATTTAACCTCTTTGAGTATTATTGGCCTTTTCTGTAAAATAAGACAAATAAGTCGTGTGCTGCCTTCCTCACCGACTGTCATGGGATAGTGCCAAGAAATAAAAGTTACTTTAAAAAATTTAAATTTTCTCTACGTACATTATGGCCAGTAGCACATTATGAGTAGGATGTAATTCATGACAATAGAAGAGAACTTTTCACTGCTCATAGAAGGGTCATATCTAGAATAATCCAAAGGAGAATATTTTTATAACTTTGCAGTGGGGATGGGTACTGTAAGTATGTTGCAAAGTCTAGAAGTCATAAAGAAAAGATTGATAAAATTCATTACCTGAAAGCAGTCAGCATAACGAAAGCCCAGAATGCAAAACAAAAGGCAGACTACAAACCGGAAAAACATATTTACACTTTATTTTATGTGTTAAGGATTAATTTCTCTAACCCATAAAGCACTCCTACAAATCAATAAAGAAAAGAACATAATTCTAGGAAAATGGTCAAAGGATATGAACAAACAATCTACATAAATAAATTCATGAAACTCATGAAAGATACTTGACCTTACACATAATTTTTAAAGTCTGAATTCAACTTCACTGAAATATACCATAGTTCACCTGTCTGGGATTGACAAAGATAAAAAATTCTGAACATCCTCCATGTCCAGGAGATGTAGGAAAAGGGAACTCACACACATTTAGTGAATGTATATTAA
>NW_011888850.1:3432131-3434740 GCF_000151845.1 Pteropus vampyrus
TCTGGGATTGACAAAGATAAAAAATTCTGAACATCCTCCATGTCCAGGAGATGTAGGAAAAGGGAACTCACACACATTTAGTGAATGTATATTAATTCCCTGCAGAGGGCACCTTGCCAATATCTGTCAGAGTTAATAATTCACATGGTTTTGCTTGACTCAGAAATTCTGCTTATAGAAGTTTATCCTTCAGATAAATTCACAGGTATTCACTGAGCAATGTTTTTAATATCAACGAGTGTCTATCAGTAGGGGCTGGTGAAATGAGTTATGCTGTATCTGCAAAGTGGAGTAGTATGCAGCCACGAAAAGAGGCCGAGGATGCTCTGTGGACGGCTGTGGAGCAGTCTACGTTGTAGATAAAGAATGAGGCATAGGAAGGACTGTATGTGGTGTTTCCATTTACAGAAAAGGGGGGGGGTGCAAATCATAAATATGTGTAGATACTTGCATATGCATAAAATGTCTCTGGAAGGATAAAAAATGACTAGGAGTTAGGGGAAAGAGTTTTAATTTTATGCCCTTTTGTATTATTTTATTTTGAAATAAGTGTTAAATTTTAAAAACGAACAAAAGTAAAATATAAAACAAAAATAGAAAATAAAACAGTATTTGAGGTAGCATTTTGTTTGATTCCCAGATTATTAGACATCTTTATGTGTCCACTATGTCCTAACACTGTCACAATTTGAGGCTATTAAAAGGGGAGACAGTCTAAAGAGCTCTTGGTCAGTTTGGGGACACAGTACTAAAGAACATGATGATCAGAGGCCAGTGGAAGAAGGACGATTTAATTAAACATTCAGGAGCCGATGCAGCTGAACTGATGGGGATTCAGTTCCATACTTGTCGGGTGACCACTGTGTTCAAGGTTTATATACAAAGGTGGTGGCAAGTGGAATAATGGCCCCCACAGGTGTCCACGTCCTAATCTCCAGGACCTGTGGATATGTTTTCTTACATGGCAAAGGGACTTTGCAGATGTTGTTAAGGGCCTTGAAATGGGGAGATGCTCCTGGGTTGCCCAGCTGGGCCCAATCTAATCACATGGATCCTTAAAAGTGGGAAACATTTTCTGGCTATGGTCAGAGGGAGACGTGACCATGGAAGCAGGGCAGAGAGGTGATTATGTTGTTGGCTTTGAAAATGGAGAAAGAGATTGGCACATTCCATGAGCCAAGGAATGGCGGCAGCCTCTAGAAGCTAGAAAAGGCAAGGAAACAAATTTCTTCCCTGGAGCCTCCAGAAGGAACAGAGCCTTGCATGCAGATGCCTAGATTTTAGCCTGGAGAAATGTATGTTGGATTTCTGAGCTACAAAACCATAAGAGAGTAACTTGGTGTTGTTTTAAGCCACTAAGTTGATGGCAATTTGTGATGGCAGCGATAGGAAACTAACATGAAGATGATGTAGAACTAACCCCAAACCTTTCCTTCATGGGCTTTCTGACCTAGGAGGAGAGACAGCATGAACCTAGCCGGTCATCACGCCGAGCAAATGTGAAAAGGGACATGGAGATTTGCAAGGAGCTGTCCAGGAGGGGGTCAGGGAAGGCTTGGGAGGAGGTGGCGGTTACTTGCGTTATGAGAAGGGCTCTGCTGATGACTGTGGGCTTGAATCTTGGCCGTTTAGGAGCATGGAGCCAGGTAATGGTGGCCTTGGAAGCTGGACTGATCATGCTCACTTAGTGATCTTGAGGATTCAGCAGGTAGGACGGCGACCAGTACAGTAAGGGCGCTGATCAGGTTTCTTTAAGTGGGGAGGTGGGCTTAGCTTCTTTAAGTGGGGAGGTGGGCTTAGAATCTTCTTCCCACTCACCTTGGCATCTTGATCTCTTCACCCCGAGCAGCCTCACCTCTAACCTAGTTGATCATTCCCCACTCCCCGCTCTGCTCCCCGTGCCACTCTGCAGGCGGGTTTGGATTCGGGGTCTACCTTAGCAGTGTCAGGTTCCTGGGCCTCAGTGTCTCTAGAGAGAGAACGCTGGGGTCTGTAGCTGGCTCTCATGTGTGGACACTCGTAACGACCTGCTACTCCAGAGCCAGTTTTCTGCCTCTTCTGTGTCCCCGCAGAATGAGAGGCAGAAACCCCAACGATGTGGCTCTGGCAGGTCCCCATGGGCTGATGGTCGGACTATCCCTTCTGTCCTTCAGAAGCCAACTCCCTCCGGGCCTTGGCCTTTTGTGACCTATGGCTTGCCTGCACGTAGAGCTGGTTCTTGAGCAGATGAGCCAGCAGGACCTTCAGGGTTCTCAGAGGCAGTGATCCTGAGGGTGGGCGCTTCCAGCAGTAATGGGAATCTGGGTTTCCCAGACCAGCTGCCTCTTCCCTGTGTGTTTTCCCTCTGTTCCTCTTCTTGCTTCTGCTTTTACCCCCTAAAAACTTAGATGGTGGTGTCAGTCTTTCGAGGCCTCTTCTCTGCTGCATTATCTAATGAGTGAAATTGTACAAAGGGACAGGTAGGTGATAATGAGTAGGTTTGTTATGGTCATATGAGGAAATGCCCTGGCCTGTTTGTCCTTGGGCAAGTCATCATCTCCATTAAGTGTCTTTTCTCTGTGAGAAACAGAGACCATAATACTTTGTCCACCTCAGAGGGTTATTGTGAA
>NW_011888850.1:3434790-3436674 GCF_000151845.1 Pteropus vampyrus
GACTGTGGGCTTGAATCTTGGCCGTTTAGGAGCATGGAGCCAGGTAATGGTGGCCTTGGAAGCTGGACTGATCATGCTCACTTAGTGATCTTGAGGATTCAGCAGGTAGGACGGCGACCAGTACAGTAAGGGCGCTGATCAGGTTTCTTTAAGTGGGGAGGTGGGCTTAGCTTCTTTAAGTGGGGAGGTGGGCTTAGAATCTTCTTCCCACTCACCTTGGCATCTTGATCTCTTCACCCCGAGCAGCCTCACCTCTAACCTAGTTGATCATTCCCCACTCCCCGCTCTGCTCCCCGTGCCACTCTGCAGGCGGGTTTGGATTCGGGGTCTACCTTAGCAGTGTCAGGTTCCTGGGCCTCAGTGTCTCTAGAGAGAGAACGCTGGGGTCTGTAGCTGGCTCTCATGTGTGGACACTCGTAACGACCTGCTACTCCAGAGCCAGTTTTCTGCCTCTTCTGTGTCCCCGCAGAATGAGAGGCAGAAACCCCAACGATGTGGCTCTGGCAGGTCCCCATGGGCTGATGGTCGGACTATCCCTTCTGTCCTTCAGAAGCCAACTCCCTCCGGGCCTTGGCCTTTTGTGACCTATGGCTTGCCTGCACGTAGAGCTGGTTCTTGAGCAGATGAGCCAGCAGGACCTTCAGGGTTCTCAGAGGCAGTGATCCTGAGGGTGGGCGCTTCCAGCAGTAATGGGAATCTGGGTTTCCCAGACCAGCTGCCTCTTCCCTGTGTGTTTTCCCTCTGCTCCTCTTCTTGCTTCTGCTTTTACCCCCTAAAAACTTAGATGGTGGTGTCAGTCTTTCGAGGCCTCTTCTCTGCTGCATTATCTAATGAGTGAAATTGTACAAAGGGACAGGTAGGTGATAATGAGTAGGTTTGTTATGGTCATATGAGGAAATGCCCTGGCCTGTTTGTCCTTGGGCAAGTCATCATCTCCATTAAGTGTCTTTTCTCTGTGAGAAACAGAGACCATAATACTTTGTCCACCTCAGAGGGTTATTGTGAATAGAGTGTCATTCATTCATGTATCCATCCATCCATCCATTCATCCATTACATATTCATGGAGTACCTACATAAAGGCAGGTGCTGTGCCAAGCAACCAGTAAAAACTAGTGATAAAACAGACACAGCACTTGCCCTGCTTTTGTGGGAACAGACAACAAACAAGGAACAAAAGCAAATATAACGACAGCTTACGGGAACATGGTAATGTCTGTGACAGGGCCAAGTTGTGATTTTAAATGGCGACCTTTAGTTTACCAGGACAAAGGTCTCCCTGTGATAAGTGGCCTGGGCTCAAGGTCTCCTTGGTTCTGGGTAGTGGGCTGGGAGACATCTGAGAGCCTTTTGCTTTTCCTTTCCCTTCCTCACACAGTGGGGTTCCTCTTTCCTCTGCCAGGGCTCTGGGTGGTGCTTGCACGTGTGCCTGGTCTTTCTCAGCATGAGACTGTCCCGACAGGTGAGCGTGCCACCTAGGGCTGCTTCTCAGTCCTGTGCACAGGAAGTGAGGGAGGAACTCAGCTTTTGCAGCAAATGACTGAAGCTTTGGTCACTGCTATTATAGTAGCCAGGAGGAGTAACTGGAGACGTAGGACCATTGTGATGAAGCAGTTTGAGTTGCTTAATATTACATTCTGAGGAAACTCAGGATGCCGGTGGTCACGTGTAGGGCTGGCTATGGATTTACTTCATTGAAAGTGTAGGCCACACGTGCTTCTTAAAACTTGCACGTTAGACTCTTGCAGGGCCCTTGAGATCACGATTGTAGCTTAATGCTTCTTCCTCTCTTTTTGCCATTTTATAGCTGAAGAAACAGACACTTGGTGAAGCTCTACCCTCAGGTGGTAGCTGACTTGAGAACAGAACCTCATTTTCTTCATTT
>NW_011888850.1:3437289-3454937 GCF_000151845.1 Pteropus vampyrus
CACGTAACAAAACCCCACGTCTTGCTTGTCTCCACCTTCTCTCTCAAAGTTCATTGTTCACTTGTGGCATAAAAAGAAAAAGTATTGTAAGATCGAAGCTGTCGTCAGACTGATAATCAAATCCTGAGGTCTCGAGAACCTGATTTTTGACAGGTAGCAAATGTAATTTTCTTTAAAAAAAAAAGTTATTCCTTTTTTGCCTCAGACTTGACTAGCTTTCTATGGATATGTTCTTAAAGTATAGTCTACTCTTGTGAAGACTTAATGCTTCTACTAGTTTAATATTTTTATATTAAGAATACGTATAATATAAGATGGGTGCTATATGACTTGCTTAAAATATATTTCTATCAAATCTTTGTACTTTCCTTGCAACAGTGACTTGTGAAGAAGTGCTGAGATTTATTAACTATTTTTTGTTGGGCATATACTTTTCTTGATTTCCAGTTGCTTTCAGTTTCATAGTTGAGTGTTAAGAACATAGCTCGTGAATGGCATGTGATTCTGCTTAAAGTATTTTAAGAAAAAAGATATCTGAGGACAAGAAAGCAGATAAAAATAGCAGGAAAAAATGATCAAAACAGAATTAAGCTATATATAGAGGAAAGAGTCAACCAAAATGAATCAGGAAAGTGATTTAAATGTATTAATTGGGTTGATGAAATGTCCATGCCTCATACTGCTCTCCTGCAAATGGGAGATGCTACTCTCTCTCACCGCTACAAGATTTTATACTTTAGAGCTTCTTCCGGGTCTGAAGACCTTTGCTCAGTATTCTCTTGCCCCTCAGACTGGGCAGCTGGCATTGTGGTGCCTACATGCAGAGGAACACCAGGCTGTCTATTAGTGCAGTGCCCAAGCAGCTGGGTGATTTCTGAGCACTGTTTTTCCCCCATTTCTTCATTCAGTCAGTGTAAATGTATGTGGAGAACCCATTACATGCCTGCTGGTATGATAGAGGCCAGAGATTTTAAATCAACAAGAACAGTGAGGAGCTTTGCCATCCCTGAGCTTACAGTTCGGTGGAGAGACAGACATTAATTTAATATTTACATGAATCAGGGTAAAAATATCACTGTGATCAGAACCACAGAAAAGATGATGGTGCAAGGGAAATACAACAAGAGGAACTGATTTTGCTGGGGGGTGTTGGGGCAAGCTGCCCTGGGTTAGTGGGATCGGAAGTACGATCTGAAAACTGAGTCCTGGTTAATAGGGCAACACGTGTGTTTGAGTCCTCACATTGGCCTTGGGCAAGTTGCTAAGCTTGTGGTGATCTGGAGCAAGTTACTTCTCCTCTCTAAGTCTTCGTGGATTCATCTGTAAAATGAGTGGTTGTGAGAATTAAATGAGGCAAGGCATGCAGTATATTCCGCACAGTGCCAGCACACAGTCGATACTCATAAATGGTAGCTGTTTTTATTCCTATATGGGTTTTGTGTTCATTTTATTAGAAACATTGAAAAGACACTTGCTTAAATTTTTCCTTACTCTGGTTAGCAAGAGCCACTGAATACCTGAGAATAGTTAACTTGGAGAATGAAAGCCTGAAGGGAAGTTTCATGATGGTCTTCGATTTGTCCTCAGCGTCTAAGATGTGGGAAAGTCTCTTATAGAGCCCTGGGTGTGAAGACACATTTAGAATGAAGCTGCCTGAGAAGCATTTGTAATATACTAAGATTTTAAGACACAAGCAGTGTTAGATCACATTGCCTACATTTCTCATGGCAGTCAAACATGAATAGCTAGGCTAATGCATATTTTCTGTACCTTTATCATATTCTGTTTGCCCAGTGGTTTTTGTTGCGCTGTTTGTGGTTATGTATGGATATTTCTTAGAGCTAAATGTGCATCTTTTGAGAAAGGCAGGTCTTGCCTTATCTACAGCCAATGTAAATTCTTTCAGAATGGCTTACATCTTTCTTCCCCAAGCCCATTGTATAAGAAGCTCCATCAGCTCCAGGTCAGCGGCCGTGTTAGTCTCCTCCACCTAGCCCTGCTGCTGGTGGTTTAGACCGTATGCCCCAGGACTTGGTCGTGTATGGCTCAGTAAACCCTTTCTTTCAGAAAAGCTTTTGGCCTGGAAGGTTTTTGTTTAAGAGTGTATATCAACTAAAAATTAAATATACTGCAAGTGTTACAAGTTCATTACTCAAAATAACATTTTTACTTCTTCTCATTCTTACCATTTCTCTACCTCAATTTCTATGTTCATAGCTTTACCATCTTTAGGTCAACTATTGTTTGCTGCCTTACATCTATTTGGGAACTGACTGCTTCAAATCCATTTGGAGCCAAAGAGAGGATGAATTATAAATAAGTACTGTATTCAGAGATGGGTGTAGACTAATGTGGATGGAGTTGCAAAGACATATCAATGAGACCTTTGGCCAATGAAACTGTTGGCTCTCAGCGCCCAATACTGCCACCGACTCATATGGTGCCCCTTGGGGGTAGGCTGAGCGCCTCCTAAGCCATGTGGATTTTGTTTTTGTTTTTTTTTTTTGCTAATATAAATCCTGCTTCAAAATTTAAGTGTTGTTAATGACTGATTAGAACTGAATAAAAATACAACCTGATGTGTCGGCTAAGAGAGGCGAAAATATCAAACACTCCTGGAGAGAAGAAGTCGAGCGTTCACTCCTCCAGGTCTTGTTTCCTTTCCTCGTAATTGTTTTTTTTTTTTTCTGATTCAGCAGAAGAGGAATCCAGACTGTGGGGCTCTCGTTTCTGTCGTACACTTACATATGTTGTCTGTGTTTACATGTTTATTTTATCGATATTTTCAGATCACAAAAGTAATAGGTTTTAAAAAAATAAAAGTTGTTAACAATCCAGGAGTATATAAAGTAAAAAAAAAAAATCACTTTGGCATGAATCCTCTTGGACTCATTTGCTGTGCATCTCCAAGCATGTAAGTGTATACACATAGATGTACACACTTAAACAATGGAATCACTCTACATATTGTTCTGTTATTTGTCGTTTCTACTTTGTGCATTATGGACATCCGCCATCCCAGCACTTTCAGATTTTCCTCTTTTTTTAAAACACCTACAAGGTATTCCACGAGTGTGTCTTTATGTAATCACTCTCTTACTTATGGGCATTTAGGTTGGCTTAGCTTTTTCAGTAATAAACATGGCTGTAAGTGAGCAGCCTCACACTTGTGGCTTTGCCCTGAGTTCTGGTCCTTCTCAAGGATCCCTTCCTGGAAGTAGGGATGCTGAGTGGAAGGGTGTGTGAGCTCTAGACTTAGGAGCTGGTAACCCTGTATCCCAGTCAGATATGTCCATAATGCACAGTCAGAGTGTGAACACTGGCCCGACTCAGATGCGAGCATCTTATGTGCTGTTTTCTGTTTCCACGAGGCGGGCAGAGCAGCATGCAGCCCAGAGCCGCGTGCCTAGATAGACCTCATTGGTGGGCATGCTGATCCTCCCAGCTGCCTCCTCCGGTTCCGATTTACGCAGGTAACAATGTTTAAATCTTGACTTTTGCTTCAATCCCGATGCATTCACAGAGAACATGTCAAGCCTGCTCCTTGGATAAAGGCAGCCTTGGTTTTCTTTCCCACTCTCTAACCCCTTTCATTTGTTTTTCTTCTTGGTCTTCTCTTAATCTTTCGACTTTAAATCGCTGACGAGATCACAAGATTAGCTGTCTTTGAGAAAGACTCTCACTGACTTTGTTTAGTTTGGTCAGTTTTGTGACTCCTTCCTCTTGAGCCCCTTCCTGGCCAAACTGCCTTGGCCAAGGACCCTTTCTTTCCAGGTGTACCGCAGACCTGGATTCAACACTGACAGCTTCCCAAGGTTTCGTTGAGGCAGGAAATGAATCACATACCAGGAGGTAGCGAGTGAGGCCAGCTGACCACTGGGCACATTTGTGACTTCATTGCCTTCTACTCCTCCATGTTCAGCAACAACTTATGTTAAGGGGCTGAACAAGTCACTTAAATTTTCCAGTTTTAACTTACCAGGTTTTAATATTGGGCTCTGATGTGTTGTAGGGCACGGGCTGTTTCTGTCAGATGCATGGCTCAGGTCCTTCTCCCTCCACTTATCTCCCGTGTGCTCACCACTCTCTTCCTCGCCATGGTGACTGTCACTAATCAATTGTGCCCCTTTCCCACAGAGCCAGACAAGCCCGCGAGATCTTTCTTAAGCACTCCAGGCAGCAGTTTCTACTGCAGTGATCCTCAACCTTTTTTTTTTTTTGTATTCATATATATTTTTTAATTAATTAATTTTTTTATGGTGACATTGGTTAACGAAATCTAGTAAGTTTCAGGTGTCCAGTTTAACAGTAAGGCGTATATATATTGCATTGTGTGTTCACCTCCCATAGTTAGATTTCTTTCTGTCAACACATATTTGATCCCTTTTACCCCATCTACCTCCTTCTTCCCCACTCCTCGACCCGCTGGTAACCATTAGTCCATTATCCATGTCCATGAGTCTGTTTGTCATGTTCGTTTGTTGCTTTTAGGTTTCTATCCCACATATAAGTGATATCATGTGGTTTTCAACTTTTTCAGTCTGGCTTATTTCACTTACCACGATTATCTCAAGGTCCACCCATGTTGTCGCAAATGGCAGTATTTCCGAGCTGATCGAGAAGGGAGGGTTTCAGTGCTGAGACGCCCAGTTGGAAGAATGCACAGGGGGCCAACATGAGAACGAAACGGCAGGCACTAGCTTTATTGGGGGGAGCGCCATTCTATCGTGGGGAACATGCTTCTGCTCCTGCTTCTCTTCTGCTCCCCTTCTGCTCCCCAGGGGTCCGCATGGGCTCTGCATGTATCAGAGTGCAATAGTGGCATTCAGCCACACGTGCGTGATACAATAAGCTGAATTATGTTTACATATTTTAGGTGCAGATGCCCTAATACACTAAATCCGGGGTTTTATTCCTAGCTGTGAGCCTGGATCACAGCCAGACCTGGGGGGACCTGGGGGGACCCACCAGGCCTGGGACTCACACTGAGTAATATTCCATTGTACCACAGCTTCTTTAGCCAGTCATCTCTCATAGGATACTTCGGTTGCTTCCATGTCCTGGCCACTATGCATAACGCGGCTATGAACATTGGTGTGCAATTATCTTTTCAGATATGAATTTTCAAGTCTTTGGGGTAAATACCCAGTAGAGGGATTGCTGGATCATATGGTAGATCAGTTCTTAGTTTTTTGAGGAACCTCCATACTGTTTTCCATAGTGGCTGTACCAAGATCTCCTTTAGGCACAAGGGACCAGTGCTCCTATGAGAATCTAATGCCTGATGATCTAAAGTGGAGCTGAGGCGGTGATGCCAGCGCTGGGGAGCAGCTGCAAATACAGATGAAGCTTCCCTCACTCACCATCCCTCTGCTTACCTCCTGCTGTGCAGCCTGGTTCCTAACAGCCCATAGACCGGTACAGGTCCTCTGCCAGGGGGTTAGGGACCCCTGTTCTACCACATTAGAGTTGGTATAACTGTGGGCCTAGTGAAACCTTCAAGGGCCACACTGGAGAAGGAGTAAGGTCAATGCAGAGATGAGTGGTACCCGAATTTGTAGAATTCCTGGATTACTAGAACTATAAAAGAAGGTTTGGGTCTTGAACAGGATCGCTAACTTTTTGCTTTTTATATAAAAGACATAGAAACCTCCCCTAAACCTATCAGATACAATTTCTGTCATTTTATAAAAGAGAGAAGATTTTGATACCCCCGAAGCAGGAAAGACCTGATCTAAGAATAAAGGAGAGTCCTTTAAATTGAAAGAGTTTTAGATTTAGAAAAAGTTCAGTGTATCCTTTTCTTTTTCCCATTTTGCCATAGACTATTAAAAACCTGGTCATGGACCTAAGTGCTATTTAGAGACCTGCGTTATAAATTTCAGACTGCTAGAGGTTTTTTCTTTATATTTTTGGGGGTCTTACAATGCAAAAATATAATTCCCTTAATCCAGGTGATATTGTGTATTGGTGTCGATGTATACTTGGATGAACATTTTATTATTTCTACATAATAATACTAGTTGATCATTTTACAGAGTAACAAAGGTTTTATAATACTTTGAGGATTAAATAAGGATGTATTCTCTTGGTGACTCTCCTGTCCACTGTTCATTCATTCATTCCAGTTATTTTTTGCCCATCTGCTATGATGTGCTGGACACAGGGGTGCAGCAATGAACTGGTCAGAGTTTCTGCCCTCTTAGAATTCACATGACAGGGGAAAATACGTATAAACAAATAAATAATATAGATTCAGGTTGTAAGTACCATAAAGAAAACAAAATGGTGTACTTATAAGGAGAACAACTTAGAGGCGGAAACTTTAGTTAAGGTATTATAGCAAAAGCGACTTTGGTGACATTTGAGCTGAGGACACAGACAAGATCTAGGGAAAAACATTCTGAAAAGGACTAGGGCTAGGTGCAGAGGCCCCGGTATGGAATGGAGGTGGTCTGTGTGAGACGGGGAGGGAAGGCCAGGGTGGCGTAGTATAAAGAGAAGGAGAGCGGGTGGGGGTGAAGCGAGAGGGTCCGCTGGGATCAGACCGCGTCCTGGTTTCAGAGTATTCTTATTGCAGTGGGTAGCCATGGGAGGGCTTTCTGCAGAAGGGTTTGGTCTGAATTTTGCATTAAGATCGTCCTGGATGTGTGGAGAATGGATTGTACGGGGCAAGAATGGAAAGTCATTTGGGAGGCGCTGTCAGCCATCCAGCTGAGAGACGATGGTGATCGGACCAAGGGGTTGTGAACACAGATGGGGATGAGATTTAGTAGTGTATCTTCTTCTACAGTCTGTGTATCTCTCTACAGCTCCTGCCACGGTGCCTGAAGGTTGTGGGTGCTCATTTGTTAAAGGGAAGAATGAGGAAGGAAGTTGGTCGAGACAGGAACAGGGCTATATGGTCACCCTAGATATGGGTGATATTTTTACTTTTCTGTTTTTCAGACTTCCTAAATTTTATTATTGTAAACTTAATATGTAAAAAGAATTATTTTGCTTTAGAACATTTACTTTCAGAAGCCAGAAAACATTTCTTTGAGCTCTTTCATGTAGTGCTGTCTCTTGTTTAGGTCTCTCCCCCTGACCACGGGGAATGACCATGTTGGTGGTCTTCTGGGCGGAAGGCCTGGAAGCTGTGGTCATTTGTTTTTACCCACTAGATTCTCATGAGGGAAGGTACCAGAATAGCACTTACAGATTCCAGGGCCACCTGTTTGTCCTGTGACTGATGAGGTTAGGATCCTTGTAGGTTCAAAATGACCTAAGGGCTTGCTTAGGTTACCTGACAGGCCTGCTCTTTCTCTCTCCCGAAGCAGTATTAGAGTTGAAGGTTAGTTTGGGGGCCCTGCCTTTCGTTTTTTTTTTCTATTAAAGTTTTCCTAATGCAAATTTATATTTGACTGACCTGTATGTCACCTCACAATGGGAACCATAAAGACATCAATTTATTGGTTCATACTTGAAGTACTACGAAACAAAATTAGATGTTTAAAAACATATGTATGTAGACTTTTATATGTAGACTTTTCAGACTAAAGCTGTATCAGAAATAAATGCCAAGGGGTTAGGGTGCTGATAGTTATCTCCATGAGTTGTGGGGTTGTCGTCCCAGTAAGATCTTGAAGAAATCAGTTATTCCTCTGCCTTTTAGCTTTTCCACCTTCAAATGCAAGACAACTAAATACCTTGATTGAGAAAACAGAGTTGCTCCTCCTGCTGGACACTACCTTGCGAAAGATGGAGGCACTTTAAATATCGGACAAGACAGGCCTATGGCCCTGGACCACGTAACAGGAAGCCACGTGTCTGATCCCATCTTTTCTCTGGAGTCTCACTTTCCAGTAACCCCCTCAATCCCAGCCAAAGCAAACCGCTTTGTTCCCAAACTTGACTTGCACCTTCTCGCCTCCCTGCATGTAGTCATACTGTTCCCTCCACCGAGAACCCACCCCTGCCATTTTATCTCCATCATTAAAGGCATAAGGTTAAGGGATGGTCAACATGGACACTGGAGCAAGACTGACCTTTGACAAAGTACTTAACTTTTTGGTGCCTCTTGTTTTTTGTTTTTTTCCCCTTTATTTTTTTCTTTATTAGTTTCGAGTATACAGTATGTTGGTTCGACATCTATATAGTTCATAAAACGATCCCCCCAATTGCTCCCTCTTCCCCTGGCCCTCTACCCAGCCATCATATTAATGCTGACTGCATCCCCTCTGCCGTGCTCCCCGTCCCTGTGACCATCTATCAACTGCTAATTTGTACTTCTTTAACCCTTTACTCTTTTCTCCCAGGCCCCCATGCACCTCCCCTCTGACCATCATAGATTGTCTTTTATATTTGCGAGTCTGTTTTCCATTAGTTTATTATTTTTGTTCCTTAGATTCCTCATATAAATGAAATCGTATGGTATTTATCTTTGACTTTTTTCGCTTAGCATAGTAATTTCTAGGTCTATCCATGTCATTGCAAATGGTAGGATTTCATTTTTTTAATGGCTAAGTAATATTCCATTGTATGTATGAACCGTAACTTCTTTATCCAGTCGTCTGTTGATGGGCGTTTAGGTTGCTTCCATATCTTGGCTATTGTAAATAGTGCTGCCATGAACATAGGGGTGCATAGATCTTTATGAATTATTGTTTGGTTTTATTTGGATAAATACCCAGAATTGCAACTGCTGGGTCAAAACTTATATCCGTTTTTAATTTTTTGAGGAACTTCCAGACTGGTTTCCATAGCGGCAGCACCCATTTGCAATCCCATCAACAGTGTACGACTGTTCCCTTTTCTCCACATCCTCACCAACACTTGTTGTTCTTCGATTTATTGACGACAGCCACTGTTTCTTTAACTGTAAAATGAGGATAATGGTCATACCTACCTCATAGGGTTTTTATGAGGCTATACATGGAATTCTCACAATAGTGACAGTTTGTCAGAAGCACTCTCTTAGGGTTCTCGTTATTAACTTTCGAAGTTTGGCCTGTCTGTAAGCCTGTTTCCACTAACCAATATGGGGCTTGGGGCCTGCAGACCTAGGTTTGAATCCGAACCCTGCCACTTATGAGTTGGGTGACCTTGGATGGTTATTTAACTTCTTTGAATGTCAGTTTCCCCATGTGGAGTGCACTGTCATGTGGTTGTTGGGAGAATCATGTGTGAACTGGAGGACACTCAAGTGTTAGTTTCTGTTCCCCTCCCCTGCAGCGTTCTGTGCATCACCTGATGCTTCGGATATGCCTGGCATCCTTGTATCTCCTCCGTTAGACTGTATACTCCTGAGTTTTCTTTGTTTCCACACAGCAGGTGTTTATGCTTTTATTCACTGATTTCCTCGTTCATTTGTTCACTCAATCATTTTGTTCATTCATTCACTTTCTCTCTCTCTCGTTTATTCAAAAACCATTTACTAAGTACCTGTGTTAGGCGCTGGGAATCTACCATTATTCCAGCTAGGGTCCAGGAGAGAAGTGACAAGAGCCTGAACTAGTCCAGTGACGTTGGAGGCGTCGCTGTGAATGGACTTAGGAGGACTTAGGAGGTGTTTAGGAAGAGGATTGGCAGGGCTTGCTGACTGATTGGATTTGGAAAGGAAGGGAAAGGAAGAAATGAAAGATAGCTTCTGGGGTTCCCACTCGAGTCATTGTGTAGATATCGACACCATTAATGAAAATGAATAACCCAGGAGGTGGCAGATTGGCCGGGCTGTGGAAGGGCAAGGAAAATGTGTGGTGTGACAGCCAGCCTGGATTGGACACAGTGAGTTTGAAAGGCCTGCAGGATGTCCGGATGGAGATGTCCCCTAGGAGGTGGCCAGGCTAGCTTCTAAGGCTGTTCCGGTTCTGGACTCCTTTGCACGTGATATGAGAGTGGTGGCCAAGATGGAGAGTAAGCATAGAGTTGAAGAGGAGAGGGCTGTCAGTGGCCCATTGGGGAACTGACTTTATTAAAGCGAAGGTGACAGTGAGTCTGAGCCTTCTGCTGGGAAGCCCTGTGTGGTACCTCACCACTGAAACTGCTCTTGACCCCCACCAAGAACTCTGTGCAACGCAAGACCAGCCCTTGGGTGTCAGTGCAGAAGTTGGGGGAAGAATTTCCCATTGTGGGCCTCACCGTGTCACCTGCAAGTCCTGAGCTGCATCATGTGTCTGTCTCCTTCCCCTGCAACGTGTCTCACAGAATCCTTCTCGAATAGATGTTATGGTCCCTCTCTTCTAGCAACTGTGTATCCTCGCTTTCTCTCTCTTCAGTTGGATAAGCACAGACGAGGAAACACCAACAACCAACGCACCTCATACACCCTTCCACTGCTACTGCTGCGCTGAGCCTCCATCACATCTGGCCTGTGCTATGTCAGTAGCTTCGCAACGGGTCTCCCTGCTTCTGCTCTGGCCCTTCCCTATTGTCTCTTCCCCACCCGGGCGTCAGAGGGATCCTGTTAAAACATGTCAGATTATGTCGCTCACCTGCTGAAAGTGCTCCAATGGCTTCCAGATTCTCCACTCTGGTCCATACGGCCCGTGTGACCATGCCCCTGCCTCTTTCTCTGAGCTTACCTCCCTCATCCACCACGCTCGAGCCACAGCGGCTTCCTTGGGTCCCACGGATAGTCCAGGCGTGTTTCACCTTGGGGCTTTGGCACTGGCAGTTCACTCTTCCTGGAGTGCTCTTTCCCAGACTGCCGTATCACTGGTTCCTGTTTGCCTTTCAGGTTTTGGCTCACATGTCACCTCCTCACAGAAGCCTTCCCTGATGACCCAAATGGGTCCCCACAAAGTCCCCCTTGACCGTATCATTCTGTTTCATTTTCTTCATTAAGCTTGTTCGTTACCTCGTCCATTTATTTATTTACAAGTTTACTTTCGTTATGATGTAGGTGAAACCAGGGACCTGATCGTCTTCATCATTGCCCTACCTCCGATGTCTGCAGCAGTGTCCGGTCTTTAATAGGTTAAATGAATTAGCCAGGGCTGCCCATAAACACTGGGACGAGAACTTGAGCTTGTTTGTTGAGGAAGGAGGAAGGGACTAGTGAAAAGGAAGAAGCTGGAGTTATAAACACTGGTCCATTGATGGACCAGTGTTTTGGAGGAGGTAGGGGAGAACATGAAGATGGGGAAGTTCAATGTTTTTCTTTGAGACTGAGGGAAGCGGGTGACTATATGGGTAGATTTCAAGGGGGCAGAGAACCAAGATGAAGAATGTAAACCTGATGGTCTCACTGTTTTGATGAAGTGGGCCATACAGCCCACTTCAGAGATGACAGACGGGGAGCAGACCTGGGAGGAGGTAGGAGGCTGGAGGTAAGGGTCTGAAACTGCCTGGATGAATGGGAAGACTCTTGAACCCTGGAAGGTCCGACCGAAGCTGGTACGCATAACCTGGTGATGGAGCTTGTCACGGAAATGACCGATGTTTCTTCAGGAGTGGACAGGACCGGAGAGAAAGTGCAAGAGTATTTACATGGTACAAGGAAGTGAAGACCAGAGGGAGAATAGAAAAAAATAGGATCAAAGTTCTGTTGGCTTTTCATTCAAGTGGAAAGCAGATTGAATAGAAAGAGGAAGTATAAGGAGGGTGGGGTTTTAGAGGGGACTTTTAGTTTTACATTTCAAAGAGCAGTTCCTGGGTGGGACTGTAATAAATACATTGTTGGTGAACAAAGGGTTAGGTCACAGGAGTGAAGGAGGCAGGCTAAGGCCAGGCCTGGGGGTCTTAAGTCATTCCTCTTGAATAAGGTCCTCCTTGGAGGGTTCAGGAAAAAGTGAGGAAGAACACAGGGAGGAGGTCCCTAAAGATGTAGGAATGAGGGGCAGGAACCTGGAAAGAAGGAAGGCGAGCCAGGACCCTAGGAGGGGGTGGTGGGGTCACGGTCCTAGGTCCTAGGTACTTGGCAGGTTATTTATTGTCCGGAGATAACAGTGCGTGGGGAAATTTGGTTTCCTCCTGGGCCTGAGAAATGGGAATGCTGACAGATGAGCAGCTCTGACTGGGAGGGTTCCACGGAGGGGGCAGCGGGGAGACCCGGGGCCCTACTATGATAATGCTGGCTCTCGGCCGAGGGTGGTGGAGGAAAGGGTTAGAAGAGGAGATGGCAGAGGAACGAGAGAACCCCAGGGATGGGTGATGGCTGGAGGGCCCTCAGCTTGGCTAACATTGAGATCTGCAGGATGAGGGACATTAGGACTGGGAATGAAACAGGTCAGGCTCAGCGTTTTGAGTAGGACATTTTTTTTTAACAGCTTTTTTGAGATGTTCATATACTGTACAATTTGCCCAATTAAAATGGATAGTTCAGTGGCTTTTAGTATAGTCACAGATAAGTGCAAAACCATTACTGCAGTCAATTTTAGAATATTTTCATTACCTCATTTCATTGTCTTTAGCTATACTCCCCTATATCCCTAACCTCTACTTCTCCACCCACCCCACCCAAGCCCCAAGCAGTCAGGAATCTACTTTCTGTCTTTATAAAGTTCCCTATTCTGGACTTTCATGTGAATGGAGTTTTACAACATGTGGACTAAGTCGTAGCATGTATCAGTACTTCATTTCTTTTTATCCTTGAATAATATTCCTTTGTATGGATATGCCACATTTTGTTTATCTCTTCGTCCATCAGTGGACATTGGGTTATTTCTATCTTTCGACTATTATGAATAACGCTGATATTTATATACTATGTACGTGTACATTTTCATTTCCCTTGGGTACATACCTAGGAGTCGAATCGCTGGGTCAAACGGTAAGTTTATGTTTAAGCATTTGGGAAACTGCCAGACTGTTTTCTAAAGTGGCTGCACCATTTTACATTTCCACCAGCCTAGTGAGTTGAAGTGGTATCTCACTGTGGTTTTGATTTGCTTTCCTCGGATGACTAATGACATTGGACATCTTTTCACGTTCTTCTTGACCATTTGTAAATCTTCCTGGGAGGAATCCTTTGGATTCAGAATCCTTTGCCCATTTTTGAATTGAGTTATTAATCTATTATTTTTTTTAGCTTTGTTGAGGTATCATTGACAAATACGATGTACAGTGTGATGATTTGATATATGTATACACTGTGAAAGGATTCCCCCATCGAGTTAACACTTCCATCACCTCACTTATTTACCTTTTTCTTTGCTTTTGGTGAGAACATTTAAATGCCACCAAAATAGCTGTGAGGTTGAAATTCTGTAGTATGTTTCTTTCTTGTTTCTGGATGGTTAACCCTAAATTTGGCCTAGCACCATATGCATGACCGTAAGTGGAACCCGTTGTGGAGATGATGTTGTAGAGATTAGCAAGTTTGTGCTTTCATTGTTTTATGTGCTATGAACCAGTGTTTTTTTAGAGAGCAAATCCTCTTTCATATGTTCTTTTCTTTTTTGATAAATGCCGTAAAAGCTTAAATGGTAGTTTTATTAGTCTTTCCAACTTTAACTGAATTTCAGACAATCTGCTTGTTTTTCCGTTTTGGTTGGTTTACCTTTTCAAGGTTCTGAGAGCAGATGGAGAAAGAACCACCAGGGCCTGGTTCACAGACGGTTCTGCACATTCTGCGTGTCCTCGAAAGTTCACGGCCGCCTTTCGGCCCAGTTGTCATGTCTTGGTGCAGCTCTTTCTGCTTTTTCTTTTTGGTTGAGCTCTTTTGATTGTTTACATCGAGATCTCCCTCAAGTTACTTCCAGTAAAGGGGCGCTTATCGTAAGGACACTGTGCGTGGGAATCCAGGAGACACTGGACACTTAAGCCTCTGGGAAAGTAAGAACTCTGGGCACTGACGCTGCCTCCAGGCAGCTCTGCAAAAGTCAGCAGCTGAAGCCGGCTTCTGTAATTCAGCTTCTCTGGTGGTCAGTTTCTTTACTATCTCATGAGATCTTTTATCCACCTCCTGGCTTCTGTTTAACTATAAGCTCTGGTTCCTTAGAATTCCAGTCGTGACGTCATTATCTGTCCAGTTTCTCATATCATTTCCACACTCAGGTCCCAGAGAACTGCCAAGTCTCACAGTGTTTCCTAGTCCAGAGACTGGGAGGGAGCCAGAGCCCAGCCCTCCATTCTTTCCGTGGCAGGACATGCTTTAGGCACCTGGTTAACCTGTGGATTAGCTTCCCTGTAGTCCATTGCCCATCAATGATGCTGTCACCTGTGTCTGGGGAGGGTCCCCCCGCCCAAGGTGATACAAAGCAGGGCTAATTGTAGAGCTGCCCCTCCAGCAGGACCCTAGCCAAGAGCTTCTCCCTTAGAGGAGATTTGGGAGGGCCATGCTCCCTCTCCCCCCCTGACCTGCCCAGTGCAGTGCAGAGGACATAGATAGTACTGAGAGCAGGTCTGGGAAAAACTGGCACTAAATTAAAATCTGAATTTAAAGTAACTTTGCTGATGGCATATTCTTATAAGATGAAAGTAAGAAATCAATGATTTTTTTTTTGTTATGGTGACATTAGTTAACGAAATCCAGTAAGTTTCAGGTGTGCAATTTAACAGTAAGGTGTATATATATAGTCATTGTGTGTTCACCGCCCATAGTTAGATTTCTTTCTGTCAACACATATTTGACCCTTTTTATCCCATCTGCCTCCTCTTGTGTTTTTTTTTTTTAATCAAAAAATTGTTGAACATCCTAGGAGGAAATGAAACAAACAGAAAGTGAAATTAACTTAGCTGTTTGTTTTTTGGGAGGAAGGAATAATAAAAGCAGTTGAGTACATTAAGTTTTACTTTCTTTTAAAATGTATATGGTTTTCTGACTTCAAAAGCACCAAATAAATGCATTGTTAACTTCCGGAAAAATCCAGAAAAGAAGGAGATAAAAACCCATCAGAATCCCATCACTCAGAAATGACCACTGTTATCGCGTCATGTGTAGGTTCCAGTTCTCAAATAAATAAAGAAATAAAAACATACTTTCAAAAAATAGCTTCACAATACTTCTTGAATAGTCCCTATCATTTAATATTCTTCTATAATGCAGTTTTGCAGTAGCTACAAGGTGTCCTATTATGCAGCTCTACCATCATTCATTTTTTCTAATCTACTACTTATGGGTGTTTGGGGTTCCATTTTATTTGATTTTTTTGAAGATACTGCATTGTGGACATTTTTTCATATGAAAAAATTTTGCATGTGTCTGACTGATTTTTCTAGGTCGAGTTCCCAGACATGGAGTAATTGAGTCAAAGAAAAAATAAGCAATTGAAAAATGCTTTTGAAACGTGTGGCCAAATTGTCTTTCAGAAACACTGAAATGGCTTACGTTTCTACCAATAGCATTTAGTCTCATTTCTCATTGGATATTATCATGAAAGAAACATTCTCATTTAATAGTCACAAATATGGTGTCTTTTATTTGCACTTCTGTTTATAGGAGGGTTAAACATTTAACCTTTTAAAAAATTTTTATTTTTAATTGTGGTAAGAAACATATAAAATTTACCATCTTGCCTATTTCAAGTATACAGTTCAATGGTGTTAAGTAGTTCACATGGTTGTATTAAAGATTTGCGGATCTTTTTCATTTGGCAAAGCAAACTCTGTACCCATTAAACAAGAACTCTCTGATAACCCCTCCTCCAGCTTCCAAAACTACCATTCTGCTTTCTGTTTCTATCAATCTGACTACTTTAAAAAATAAGTGGAATCATAAGTATTTGTATTTTGTGACTGGATTATTTCACTTAGAGTAATATCCTCAGGGGTCATCCATGTTGTAGCATATGTCAGAATTTCCTTCTCTTTAAAGGCTGTATATACATACCATTTTGCTTATCCCTTCGTCTGTCTGTGGGCATTTGGGTCGCTTCCACCTCTTTACTGTTGTGAATAATGCTGCTGTGAACATGGGTGTGCTAATATTTTCTCTTCGAGATCCTGCTTTCAATTCTCTTGGATATATATCCAGAAGTGGGATTACTGGGGTATATAGTAATTGTATTTTTAATTTTTTGAGGAACCTCCCTACTGTTTTCTACAGAATCTGCACCATTTTACATTCCCATGAGCACAGAGGTTCCAATTTCTCCACATCCTTACCAATACTTATTTTCTGTTTTTTTGATAGTAGCCGTCTTGATGGATGTGAGGTGGTAATTCATTGTGATTTTGATTTGCATTTCCCTAATGATAGTGATATTGAGTATCTTTTCATATGCTTTTTGGCCATTTGTATATTATCTTTGGAGAAATGTCTATTCAAGTCCTTTGCCCATTTTTTAATCAGATTTTTGGGTTTTTTTGTTGTTGAATTTGACCTTTATTGTTTTTATTTTGTGAATTGACTATTGATGACTTTTGCTTACTTTTCTATAGTAATAATCTTTGGTACGGATTTATAAGAGCTTTTCATGAATTAAGAAATATTAATTTTTTGCCATGTAGATTATACATATTATATGATATTTACCTTGAAATTCCTTTTGAAACATACAGTAAGTAGGTTTAAATTTTCGTTTGGTTATATCTATCATTTTCTCAAACTTTTCTGTTGTTTTTATGTTTATATGAGGGTGGCGAGGCATTTATTAACCATAGTTCTGGGACCAGTTCCTCTGGGTGTCCCAGAGGAGTCTTTGGGGCCTTCAGTGCCCTAGGGTATTTCACTGTTTCACAGGATACGACTCCCTGGCGTGGCCAGCCTTTCCCCTGCTAGGCAGTGAGCTGGTGAGAGACAGGTGTGGACAGAATACAGCTCCCTCCTGTGTGCATCCTGGAGGAGTGGGTACAGATGGGGGGAGGTTCTCCTGTTGAAGGCTGGGTGATAAGCTTTTGAGAACCCCAAATGAACACAGTTCCTGGGTGCCCCGGAAGCAGCCACCACTCTCCTCACACCTTCTTAGACACCTCTGAGACTGACCCAGGCTATTCAGCCAACCCCTTATGTAGGCTCTCTCAAGTGCTCACTGAGTTCCTACCTCATGCTCTTTCCCCCCCTCAATACCAAGGCTCATCTTTAACTTTCTTATAAAATAGCCCTCTCTGGAGGCAGAATCGTGATAGGAAATGAACCTGGTCACTGATGCCTTCCTCTAAGCACCATCGTCTCAGACTGGAGTCTTTTCAACATTAAAAATGCCATGTGTTGTCTTGATGTTCTCAGACTAAGTGAAATGCTTTGGAGAAAGCGATATTAAAGCAACATGGTGAGACATGGAGAGAAATAGCAGAAAGATGGTATTTTTTTAAATTTATTTGCTTCCTCCACACCCAGCTTTCAGGCCTCAAGTCCCCAGCTCTTAGAACCTAGCCATACCTCCAGAAAGGAGAAGAGGTTAAGCGTATTTTGTTTGAGGCTTCACTACTCCTTCTAACACAGCAAAGAAAAGATGCAAAAGTAGGTTCTTTATAAGACTACACTTATCTCCCCTTTCTCTTAGAAGGGCCTCGCTCTCTGTAAGGTTAGTTATGAATCCACCTGCACTTTCTTCTGAGCACATGAGATCTCTCTTGACAGAAAAACATGTCTATTTGGTTTATGAAATTATATGTTGTTAGACCGGGTCAGTAACTAGATTTTCCATTTAAACAGTTTTATTTTGTTTAGGATGTCCTTGTGGCTTTGACACAAATTCAGATCTCATTTCATGATTAACAAGTTGGTTGGGTTAATCAGCCTTGGTCACCGGATGGTAGGAAAACCCAAAACTATGCTACTTAAT
>NW_011888850.1:3455957-3458335 GCF_000151845.1 Pteropus vampyrus
TTCATCTCTCTTGAGGCCACACCGTTTCTTATCTAAACTCTGGAGTACTTTAAATGTCACAAGAACCACCTGGTCTTTGAAAGGCTGGGCTGCTAGTGAAACGGTTAGGGTTGTTCGTAGTGGTTGATCCCTGTGGGCATCTGTTCTCCATCTGCCAGGCAGCATCCCCCACTGCCCCTCACGGTGCCTCTGCTCCCCCACACCTCCAGCCTCCTCTGACTCACCAAGGCTGCATGCAACTCCAACCTGGCCTTCCACTTCAAGGGCCTGTCATCATCCAGCCGCCTTGGACTTGCCATGTCCCAAACTCCCCATCTCCAAGGTGGACTGATGTTCGCCTTGGCCTGGTCAGCAGCAGACAGGAGGGAGGGAGCAGCAGAGGTTTTTACCTTTCAGAGACTGTGGGGGAGCAGGCGCTCTCGGGACATTTGGGCGGGAGGCCCTGCGAGGCTCATCTGCTCCAGGATGGAAGTTCCACATCACCGAGTGTTGGTATCTTATTTTTTCAGATTGATCGTGCCCTGTGCTGAAGATGTTTCCAGAACAACAGAAGGAGGTACGTCATTACAAACCCCAAAATAAATAATTCATGCATTTTGACTCACTGTAGGTTAGTTCTTTATTCACTAACTGTAAATCTGTGGTGGCGAGTCACAATACTGCGGGGCATCCTAGTGGAGGGCTAATGAATGATCAAAACACTCACCCTCCTGTACCCACTGCCCGCTCCCCAGCGTCAGTGCGTCCTGGCTCTCATTCTTTGCTTCCAGTGTCTGAGCTGTCTTTCAGCTCAGTCCCATCCATTGCTTATACAAGTACGTTTTTCCATGACTCAGAATTCCCTCTCCCAGACTCTGCCTCCCACCCTTTACTTTGACTAGTCTCCCTCTGGCCTGCATTCTTGCTTTTCTGCTCTTTGCCTCATACCCGAATTCCCCCATCTCTGGTAAACAACCCAGGGGCACTGTTTGCCATTCGTTTCAGTTTCATCCAGCTTGTTGCTTCATGGATCTATCTCTGGGCTCGGTGTCACATAATCAGAGAAGGCTGTCCCGTCCCAAACCCAGCCTGGCCTGCGGCCTCCAATCCCAGCTTCCTGAGCTTCTGTGTGACTGGGGAGGCTAGGACCACTACCACACAAACTCTTTGCTGCATGGCTGCCCCTCAGAAGTGCCCGTTTGTCCTACCCTGCCTACTGTTGTACCCCACACATTGTCACTAGGTGAGCCTGATGAAACCGAACGGAGGCAGAAGGGACTTTTTAGGGGGCATGTGCGTGTGCACACATGCACACACACACATACAGCCACAAGGCCACATGGTCCTCACTTTGGCTTGTCTAAGTTTAAAGCAGTAAACAAGCTATTTCAGAGAATCCTTCCAGAAACTTCTTTGCTGGATTTCACATCCTTTCTTTTAGCCCCATCTTTGGGTTCAGGTTCTCCTCAGAAGTCCAGCCCACTTCCACCCTTTAATTCCAGGCTGGGCTCCACCATTTTTAAAGTTTTTTTTTTTTTTTAACTTCTTAAAATTGGCTACAACATATATAGTAAAATGCATAAAATGCCCTGATCTTATGTTAATAGCTCTGGATTTTCTTGTATGCATTCCCCTTTGCAAACACCATTTGGGTCAAGGTATAGATATTTTTAGCACTTCGGAAAGTACCTTGTGTCCCTTTCCAGCCAATGCCCCCAGACTCCCCACTTCCCCCGTGCAGAGGTAACCCCCAGAATACCAAGGCCAGGCATACTTTCTCCTTGTCCCTGTGCTAAACAACACTGGGCCCAAGCTGCTGGCTTCAGGAAATACCTGCTCTGTGAAGTTGGCCAAACTGCAAGTCCCCATGTGATTGCCCTCACTCTGACACTAATGACAAGTTCTGGGGTTCCCAGAACCATCTTCAGTTTTGATAATGCACAAGAAAAACTCACAGAACTCACTGTGAGCTATTATGCTCACGGTTATGGGTTTGTTTGTTTGTTTTTTTTTTCAGAGAAAGGATACCATTTAGAACCAATCAAAGGAAGAGACACACAAGGCAAAGTTGCGGAGCTTCTGGGTATCCTCTCCCATGGAGTCACTGTCCCGGCATTGATGTGCGACAGTGCATATGGGGGAGCTTACCTGAGCCTTGGTGTCCACAGTTTTTATTGGGGCTCACTTTTTACTGTGTAGCTGACCTTTAGCCTTCACTCCTCCTGGGGTCTCCAGTTCCTCCAGAGGTCACAACTGATACAGTGTGGCCCTAAGCCCCCATCATCTTCACATTGTTAGACCGTCCAGTGTCTCAAGCCCAGGCAAACAAAGATACTCCTGTCAGGCAGGACATTCCAGGGGCCTAGAGAACACCTCCCAGTAGCCGAGGGCAGAGGTCA
>NW_011888850.1:3459210-3460881 GCF_000151845.1 Pteropus vampyrus
AATCAGAAGTGGGAGAGGTTTTGGCTGAACCTTTAAATATCCTAGTGGCTGGTTGTTGTTTAGTGGAAAATAATGCTGGTCCTACCTAACTGCCTATGGAAGGGCTGCATGCAATATCACCGATCATTTTAGAATCTAGAACAGTGTGTGTCTAAGCACAGGCACCCACAGTAGACATTACTAATTACTCATGAGGTTGGCACGTGAATTGAGACCTATTTACCATCCTTGTTCAAGCTTCAAATGACCGGGGAGTGACATCTCAGTTCTACCTAACTGGTAGTGCCAGCCTAGAAGTTTGATATATATATATATATTTTTTTTTTTAAGATTTGGGGGGTGAGAATCAAATGCACTCTCTCTTGTTAAAATAGCTTTATTACTGTAATAAATCTCGAGAGAGGAGAACAGGGAGCATGAGTCTCCCTTGTTAGTTAAACATGTTCCATTTGCATGTTGGTTTGAATTCCTGGGAGAGCAGTAGCCGAGCTGATGGATCTTCGCCATAAAAATAGCCTTGGCATTGGGCCATTATAAAATTAAAATGAATTCAGATTCATTCATGCATGCAACTTTAATTTACAATTAAAATATTATGCTTACATATTTTAATAAGAATAATTAGATGGACCCAACTGAATCAACCCTTCTGTTTAATGAGACAGAACCCAGAATCCTAATGAAAAGGCAGGTGGCTATGACAGGAAACACGTTTCAGTGTCTTTTGTGGAGTCAGGCATTTTTATTCTTTGTATATTCTTTCTTTTTTTTTTTTTAAATTTTTATTTTTTTAATTTTTTTCAATTATACTTGACATACAGTATTCTACTCTGCCATCTTGACCGGAATTCCTGTTCTTTGTATATTCTAATGTCCTGAATGAGCAGTTTGATTTTCTACGTTACTAAAGACCCTTGCCTCCAATAAATCCATCAGCTCCGTGGTAGGGGTTACCCTGAGTGGAGCAGACCCAAGTGGGCCCAGGAGAGTTCCAGGGACCATGAGGACCCTGCCACCGATGGAGGAGACAGGAGCCTACGGGGGGAGGAGATGGGAGGGACGTACTGCTATTTTGGATGTGCTGGCTCTAAGCTCAGCATTTGCTTATGCTGACGGACGGTAACATTCTGGGCTTGCTCTAGGAAAGCACGGTTTCCATATTATTGGGAAACTGAGTGGAAACTAACTAGGCTGGAACCAGTGAATATCGTTAAATACTATCCCATAAGCAGGACTTCCACCTGGTGTCCCGTGATGCTGGGGACTTTGACAGGAAAGCAACAGGACAAAACACTCTCCCACTCCCCGAAACAAAATTTGTTGTTCTTCCTTCCTCCTTCTCTCCCTGCCTGTCCGATGTGATGTAAAAACGGGAAATGGGGCGTGGGACCCATGGGAATTCTCTACCATCTTCACAATTTTTCTGTATATCTAAAACTATTCTAAAATAAACTTTTAAAACAAATAACATTGAGTTATATATACTCAAATATAAAGATTTCAAAAAGGTTGGGCAGTGAATAAAGCAAGGTGTAAATTACTATTTATAGTATACTCCCGTTTTTATTAAAATTATATGTGTATATATGCTAATTATATATAATATAAAATATATATAAAAGTCCTGAATAGGTGGACAAGAAACTGGGAGTCCAGTAGAAGGGACACTTC
>NW_011888850.1:3460931-3475100 GCF_000151845.1 Pteropus vampyrus
TGATGTAAAAACGGGAAATGGGGCGTGGGACCCATGGGAATTCTCTACCATCTTCACAATTTTTCTGTATATCTAAAACTATTCTAAAATAAACTTTTAAAACAAATAACATTGAGTTATATATACTCAAATATAAAGATTTCAAAAAGGTTGGGCAGTGAATAAAGCAAGGTGTAAATTACTATTTATAGTATACTCCCGTTTTTATTAAAATTATATGTGTATATATGCTAATTATATATAATATAAAATATATATAAAAGTCCTGAATAGGTGGACAAGAAACTGGGAGTCCAGTAGAAGGGACACTTCATTTTCACGGTGTACGCATCTGTTTTTGAAATTTTATATATCTCTGTCTATATCCATATATCTTTCTTTAACCACATACTTGTTTTATTTTTATACTAATGAAAATAAAATATTTTTAAAGGTAGATGAGTTGTAGGATATCATTATGTTAATGGTGTTAGTGCATGTTGAACAAATGGTTAATGTTTTCAGATCCACGTTTCTGACTTACTTTCACTTTCAAGTGTCACATTTGTTCCTTTTTCTAATGCAGTTTGCTTGAGATGACCTCCCTTCCTCTCTTCCTCCTTTCCTCTCTTCTTTTACTTTTTCTGGCTTTAACACTTTATTATGAAATTTTAAAGATAACACAAGTAGAGAAAATAATATAATGAACTTTTAAGTACCTAAGGTTTTAACAGTTAACACGTTATTAATGCATGACCAAGCTATATCCGCACCCCAAGCATTTCCTCCTGCCACCACACAGTGAATTATTTTGAAACAAATTCTAGATATTGTGTAATTTCATCTGTAAATATTTCAGTACGCATTTCTAACAGTTGACCATTCTTAGAAACAAACCACATTACCATATCTTAAATAATTAACGTTAGTGTCTTCATACCACCAAATATTCAGTGTTCAAGTTTCCCTGATTATATTGAAAAAAAAATTTTATTTATTTTGTTGTTCTAATCACAATCCAAATAAGGGACCACACATTGCTTCTGTTTAATATATTGCTTAAAGTCCCTTATTCTACCCTTTTCCCCTTTTGCAATTTATTTGTTGAAGAAACTGTATCTTTTGTCCTGTAGAGGTTTTCACATTGAGGATTTTACTGATTGTGCGCTTGTGGTACAGTTTAACACAAGTTGGAAATTATTTCTTGTTGCAATAGATTCTACTTTTCTACTTTTACTTTTACTTTTCCTAACCTATTATGTGATACAAAGAGGTAACTCCTTAATTTTAGACACTACGTGTGGAAAGAAACTTGCAGTATCATGAACTATTATAAGTCATGTAAAAGGCAGGTCTAGCTAAATCTCTTCCACAGTTATTTATCCTGAAGTATTAAAAGCTTTCTTAAAAATCATCATTCAGACTTCCCAGAGCATGGCATTAAACACACTCCAAGCCATAAAGGGGCAAATAACACCCTGTAGTATGTCTCTTAGGTTGTCATAACTATTATTAGAAACTAAAAGAAGGTTACTTTATGCATTCCTCCTCCCTCTCAGGCTTGTTATTTGTAAAGGGTACGGTGTGCAAAACGGGCTAAATTTTAGTTTTGAGATTGTCCTGAATAGAACCCTTGTGAGTAACACACGGGTTAAATTCTAAGCATTAGCCGTGTAGAGCTGTGCCTATGGAGTTGATGCTCAATACATTTTAATTGAATGAATGAATGAATCGCCAGTTAAATACATAAACTTGTAAAGTACTACTTTGGAATAGGGAAAAAAAAAGATCCTGAGAAGGTGAGCGCAAAATGAAACAAGTTTTCATTTTTGTGGTAGAAAATTCTCACCAAGCTATGAAAAATTATAACACTAACACCTAGAGATTCTGCTTTATTAGCTTTTGTCCCTACTCACCTTTTTGTAATCTGAGTAAATATTTTTACAATGAGCACACAATTATGTTTCCTGTACTATAAAAATTAAAGCTAGTCTACAGTGGAAAATTTTAAAAATACACCTATCAAAATGACTAACATAAAAAAATAGTGGTAATGCCACTAGAAACTGTGATAGGTGTGTAGCGATAGACCATTGTGGTGTTAATTTGCATTTCCCTGAGGACTTGTGATGTTGAACATCTTTCATGTGCTTGTTTGCCAGCTGGCTATCCTTCTTGGTGAAATGTCTCATGTGTCTTGCCTATTTATAATTAAATTGTTTGCTTTTTTAAATGTTGAGTTTTGAGAGTTCTTTGTATATTTTAGGTACAAATTCTTTGAGGGATGTGTGATTTGCAGATATTTTCTTCCAGTCTGTAATTTGTCTTTTCAACTTCTTCACAGGTCTTTTGCAGAGCGCAGGGTTTTAGTTTTGGTGATATCCAGTGTATCACCTTTTTCTTACATGGATTGTCCTTTTGGTATCAAGTCTAAGAACTCTTCATCTAGTCCTAAGTCTCAAAGATTTTTCTCTTTTATATGTTTTTTAAATTTTATGGTTTTACATTTACATTTAAATCTATGATCCATTTTGAGATAATTTTTGTATAAGGTTCAGGGTGTAGGTTGAGGTTTGTCTTTTGGCCTTGAATGTCTGATTGTCCCATAACACGGTTGAAAAGGCTATCCCTCCTCCACTGAATTGTTTTCACACCTTTATCCATAATCAGTTGGGCATATTTGTATAGGTCTCTTCCTGGGTTTTCTGTTCTGTTTCATTGATCTGTGTACCTCCAGCAGTACCACACTATCTTGATTACTGTAGCTCTTTCGTAAATCTTAACATCAGCAAGAAGGAGTCCTTCCACTTTATTCTTTCTCAAAAAAATTGTTTTGACTATTCTAGGGTCTTTCTTTTTCCATGTAAATTTTATACTAAACTCGTTTATGTCTTCTAAAAAATCTTACTGAGATTTTTACAGGACTTGCATTAAGCCTATAGATCATTTGTTTGGGGAGAATTTGTCTCTTTGAGTCTTTCAATACATGAACACAGAATAAATGTTATACTTATATAGACATAGTCAAAGAAGTATATGCTTCTTTGGTTTCTTTCCACAGCATCTTATAATTTTCAGCATACTTATTTGTACATTCTTTGTTTTTGAATCTTCTTGGTAATCAAATTCTCAAACATTTCAAGAGCACTTACTATGTGCTAATGCTGTGCGTGGTGCTAGAGTAGAGATGTGAGAATAAAATACAAAGCCTTGTGGGACAGAATTTCAGAAGAGCATGTTATTTCGAGTAATATTTTAGCTAATAGCAAAGAGGATAATATTTTTCCTCCAAAATAATGCTGTACAAGTACAGTGAAATTGGAAATGACCTGAGATTTATTATTGCTAAAAGAACCACTAGATCAAATGTATTTGAGAGCATAGGCTTTCGAGCAAGGCAGACCCGAGTTTGAAACCTAGCTCAGCCTATTGGCCATTTGATTTTGGGCCAGTTACTTAAATGAGATGATAATATTACTGACTTCTTAGGATTGTTGTAAAGATGAAAGGCAAACATGGGTAAAACACTTATCACGGTGCCTGGCACGTGTCAATGCCCTGTACAATACTTATTGTTATTGTTAATTTAATGTCTTATCAGGGCTAAGGAAAAAAAAGACGAGGTAGATGGATAAATGGATAAAGGTAGAACCTGGGGTAGGAGTTGGGGGAGACAATATATTGAAATCAGAGCATGATTATTATTAGAGAACACGGGAATTTGGTCCTCAGAGCCCGGCAGTCTCTGTTCAGAAGCCTGTTTCCACAGAGAACAGTAGGGATCAGTTAGTTTAAATTTTTAATTCTGCTCTGCCTGGCTTCTTCCTTTATACTGAATATAGTCATTAGGCCCAAGAAGTCATTAAAGTGTTTAATAAGGTTATTAAATTGAGTAACTGCTGCTGCTGCAGCAGTTTTCATAGGAAATCCATATGATTCTAGGTCTGGAACTTGGAGCTGTCCTCTGTGGCTGACAGGCTGTCAACATTCCTTTGAAGGATGGTGGGTCGCATCGTGAGGGATGCGTCTAATTAAGAGATTAGAGGTGAACCTTGGCTTCCTGGGTGTACTATTCGTGGCTGGAAGTATGGTGAAACTTCACTAATTTCTACTAATTGCAGGATGGGGGAGAGGGGGCCATCTGAATTACAGAATATTTTAAAATAAGTGTACTTTTATTACTTTCAAGTACATATTTTAACTCCAACTAAGCAAACAAATTGTTGTCTGGTACAAGTCTTTGGGGACCCAAGTTATTGAAGCTATCAGAATGATTTTCAATTATTTCTATGTAAATAGGTGCTTCTGGAGTTCTTTAGGGTGTTCAAAAACAGTTGGTTCTCATAGATCTTAAACACTGCTCTTGCAGCCGTATGCTGTTAATTGGCACACCCTTACAGGAAGGGGTTTGTTAGATGAAGATAAACTTTAGACCAGCTGCTAAATAACTTATTATTAATTCATGAAGTCCAAGAACTCAAGTGGATGAGGTTTTTATTTCAACTGAAGTTTGATCTCGTTTTTTTTTTTTTTTCTGAAAGGCGTTCATTCATTCCTTCAGACGTTCATTTATTCACAAAGTGATATTGATAGAATGCATTGGTTGTGCCAGGCACTCAAGTCATACAAGACAGGCTAAGCTATGCTAGAGGCGCTTAGCATCTAATAGAGGAGACTTACAGGTAAGGACAGTACAGTAAGGCCTGATGAGTAGGGGCAGTGCCCAAGGCTTGCCCAGAGGCATCAGGGGCTCAGAGGAAGGTCAAACCGATAAATCAGTTTGGATGAATGGGAGGATTTCTAGAGGGATTCTGGAAAGATTTCCAGAGACGGAGCTGCATTTTGGAAAATGAACTGGAGTTAGCAGCAAATAATAGAGGGAAGATGAAGATGATGAAGAAAAAAGCAGAAAGCAGGGTGGGGACAGCAGTCCAAGTAGAGAGAACAGCTCATTCGAAGGCATGGAGTTGTAACATGGCATGTCGTGTGTGGAAACTTAAGCTCAGCCTTTGGAGATAAGTGGAGTGAAAATCAAGAAAGGCTCAATTGTGCTAGCTAAGAAGTTTGAACTTGATCTTGAAAGTTATGGAGCAGGTTTTGAAGGATTTTCAGCAGGAAAATGATATCAGATGTGTGCTTTGGAGCCGTCCTTGTCTTAGTTTGGTGGACGAATTAGATACAGGCCCAGAGATCAGTTAGCAGCCCTTGAATCAGTGCCATAGAGGAGGGAATAGAGTGTGGGTTCAAAGGAGGGTGAATCTGGAGGACTTGGTCAGTGCTGGTTTGGGAGGCGAGTCATAGAAGTTTGGGTAACTGGGTTTCTGGCTGGGGTTGTTAGGGATGAGATGGGGAGCAGGGTGAGGTAGGAAGGGTGTGGACTCTGTGTGCTCGTGGGACTTCCAAGTGGAGCCATCTAGGCAAGACAGTGGATATGTGGAGAGAGGCCCAGGCCGGGCTGGAGATGGAATCACCAGCTCATGCTGTGGGCTTGAAACCATATGTTTGGATGAGGTCACCATGGAATCGCAACCGGGTGTGAAGAATAGCAGCCTGGGATGGCTGTTGGGGCCACAGCAACATTTAAACGAATGAGAAGAAGAAAGTTCACCATGCACAAAAGAATAGTGATATTTTGCACTCCAACTAAGTTAAAGATTTTCAGGATTGAAAAAATGTTTGGCGTCTTAGCACCACAGTTATTTTGAGTGTGCATTTAAAATGCATCGCTGTGTTCTTCGAAGACATTTTTTTTCCCCAGCATGGTTTTAGAATGTGTATTCAACCTACCCTTCCCTAAGAAGCTTAAAGATTAGACTTAATGAGTAGTAAGAATGGTGGAGTCTGAGAAGTCCAACTCATTGAGATGAAGAAAAGAGATTCTTCACAAATTTGTCGTTATGCTGTCCATTCCTTTTACAAATATTCTGAAGGGCTTGCTCTGAGCAAGTACTGTGAAATCTTTAGGTCATTCTGCCTTTCCCTGAAAATGTACAGTGTTAGAATGTTCACTGTTGGGTTCTTAAATTAATATTTTGCATTGAAAAAAAGATATACCATCGGTTTAGCTTTTCTTAATTGCTTATTGCCAGTGTCTGTGACAAGACCTCAGTGCTTTGGGTTCCTGATCATTTCCTTTTCTAAATAATAATACTTCATACTCATGTGGCACTTAATGAAAAATTTCCCAGTGTTTTCGCCAGTATTTTATAATTTGATTTTCCTAATAAATAGCCGAGAAAGGTTGGACAGGCATTATTCCCACTTTCCAGATATGGAAACAGGCTCAGTGAGTAAGTTCATAATTAAGGAAGTGGGTGAGCCAAAATTTTCCTGTAGTCATGTGACCATAATTTCATTGCTCTTTCCATGAAAAGGGATGTGTTACTTAAAGCTTATATGTTAGCAGTTGGGTAAAAGCAAATGAATAGGGAGAAAAAAAAATGCCCTATGTTTTTCAGAACGATTTTTCATTACTATCATCATTGGTTAATAATATGTTGAGTGGTCGGGGGGTATGTGATGCTATAGTAACTGTAGGTTTTATAGTTTTAGTTCAGACACATATATATATACATATATATTTTAAATCATAAGTTTGTAGCAGATTGACAGATGTGTTTTCTTGTCTTTTCATTTTCGTTTAATCTGGTTAAATTCGTTTAATCAGGCCCACTGGTTCACTAACAGGTGCATGTCTTCTGTTAACATGGAACATTGGAAATATTTAATTTCCCTTTTGGTATATTCAAGAACTTCTGCCTTTCCAGTGGAAAAGTGGAGCTGCCAGTACCCTGTGAGGGAGCGTGGCTTACATGTGACCTGATGACTTTGAGCCTTCTGGCTCACATGGGGCAGGATAACCTCGTCGGTCGTCGGCAACATCCTGCCTTGCTCAGGGAGTGGGCTTGGCTTCCCTCTCCATTAGGCACACTGCCCAGGGCCCAACTGCTTTCAGGGGCCCGTGAAAACAATACATATTTTTTTAAATCAGAAAAAATAAACTTTTAGGTCAAAGAAAAGGTGTTAATATACAATAGTTATATATTCATCTTTACGTCAGTGCAGTTGTTAAGTATGATTTTTAGTTAGGTTTTTTTTTTTTTTCCTTGTGGAGGAAAGGGCCCATCGAAGGCAAAAGTCCCCAGGGCCTGTGAAAGTCAGAAGGCAGCCGTGAGGGTGCGTAGGGTCCTGAGGGACACATGTGGTCTGCTCTGGACTCTGTTCTTCTCTCCGTCTCTTCCTAACCTATTTGTTCTATTTATCAATTGATCGATGATTGATTCATTCCTCCTAAGAACTATGGGTGTGTGAACAATACTTCAGGAATATGAGTGGTACGTGCGTGCGTGCGCGCGCATGCACACACACACACACACACACACACACACACACACACACACACACGACTGAGGTGAAATGTATACAGACTAAGGACAGGGTGCCTGGGTTTGTTTCAGTTTCCATCTCTGAGCAGGATCTCCTGTATGCCCGACCCATTCCTGCCTGCTATGCCTCTTAGAATTTAGAACATGCTTTTAAGAAATAATAGCCTCTAGTTAATTAAAAAAAAAAATAATAATAGCCAAAACATTTAGAGCATTGCTGTATCGTTATCTTCTTTTTGTTGCCTCTCTGTCTTCTAAAGGACTTTAAAAATATGTAATGAAAAGGTTTTAAAATAAGACTTTCTGAAACAATAACTCATAAACCCTATCTACTGAGGACAAACAGTGGGACACTGGTCTCAAATTCAAGAACAAAGTGTATGTTGTCTGAGAAGGTGGAACTTGATAGGTGACAAAAGTTATTTTCAGGGAATATGGGCTGTTTTTTCTACTTTTTAAAAATCCTCTGCTTAAAATTCTATTCTCATTTTATTACCCGTATAATAGAACGGAGGTACTCTGTCCAGAAAACCCCACGATTTTTCTTCTGCTTCTGCTCTAGAGTGTTTACAGCCTGCTTCTCAGATGTGCCAAAGTAGTAAGAAATGACTACAGTTTCAGCCTTGAAGGCCCCTTATTTCAAACAGAAAGTTCAGATATTTGAAATTAAATTCATTTAGCAAATTTATAATCACCAAGTGCATAAATATATTTTGAAGTTTACCATACCAAAGATAATATTTTTTTTATTGTACACATTATTATATTTTTAAACTAATCTTATTCTCATGAAGCTAGGGTGGATACACTAAGACATTTTCAATTCTCATTGTTTGCTCTTTGCCTGGCCTTTGCTACTCTTTCTTATTTGCATTCTAGGAAGTGATTTGTCAGGCAGGGTTTGTACTTTTAATTTTAAAGTAAGAAATGACTTTTAAAATTTGAGAAAAATATGAACCTTTTTTATATGATTGAAAATTAATAATCACTTTTAGAGTACACTTTCTTATTGTCTTCGCATAACCTGTAAAGCTCTCCAAAAGTGCTTGGTTTCGCATTATTGTAAAAATTCTGTTTGTTGTAAAAGTGGGTTTTTTGGGCTTCCTATGATGCCTGATTCATTAACTTTACTTCTTGTTTTTTCAAAGGATCACAATCACATTGGTTAAAGATCACTTCAGTTTCATTTTAGTGCATTTATTTCTCATGGCTCTTTCAGTCCTGACTTACAATTCTGAAACACACTTCTTTGTTTATGATGCCCTTACAGGAATTTGTAAGTGTCTGGGTTCGAGATCCTAGGATTCAGAAAGAGGACTTTTGGCATTCTTATATTGACTATGAGATATGTATTCATGTAAGTATGCAATGAGTAGTTATGGAAATTATACTAATTTTTAGTGGCATATGTTTGATGGGATACTGTGATATACTTAAAATCGAAATTTGTAATGTTTTCTTAATTCAAAGAATTGAATTTTAATGATTACAACTAATGCTTGTGTCTTAATGGAAGTAGTAAGATGGTTTCTGAAGTTGAAAAATTACTGACTTGAATTCCTTGTTGTACCTGTGTTAATATTTTAATGTTTATTGCCTTAATGTATAAAGATGTGACTATGTCTAAAATTCACAGTTAAAGAATATTTATACCTCATTAATAGTATTTCTTTATGACCTTAATAGCATATTTCTAGGTAACATATTACTTGATAAATCTTAAATTTGAGAGGATATAGAGTTTTCTGGAGAAGAGCTATGCAGTGTTTTATAAGTAGAATAAGAAAGTAGAAAATGAATATGTGCAATTATTTAATAAATAATAAATAACATAAATAAATAACTAGAAATTAGGTACTTTATTTGGAAATAATACTATATCATAATTTCTTGAACAGTGTCATGTGCTCTGTGTAGTGTGCGGCCTTCTATGATCATGTTGAACAAGGGTCAGCAAACTTTTTCTATAAAAGACCAGGTAGTAAATGTCTTTGGCTCTGTGGGCCATAGAGTCTTTCTCAAAACTACTCAGTTCAACTCTTGTAGGTGAAAGCAGCCATAAAACAATACGTAAATGAAAGAGCGTAATTGTGTTCCAATAAAACTTTATTTGTGCAAACAAATGGTGGGCCGTATTTGGCCCACACGTTAGTTTTTTGGCTCTGATCATGAAGATAGTCACTTTTCCCATCTGATTTCATCCAGACTTTTTTGGGAACATAGAAACAGGCTCAGGTTTTATCTGTGATGGCAGAGCACAAGTGAAGTAAAATTTACCCACCTTTAATCTTCCCATTGTAAGTAGCTAAATTGGTGTATTATTGGACACCAAATCACCAGCCATAAAGCTTTTACTTTTCTCTTCTTTCTTCCTTTTTTTCTTTCAAGTTTCCCAATTTAGAAAATAAACAAAGTAAAAAATCAGAACTGCTTTTTTGATGATTGTATTAAGGCCATTGCCAGGGTATGCCTTGTGTTTTGATTTTGTTTTGGTTTTATTCATGAGGTCATACCAGATGTGCATTCTGTGTCGAAAATTATAACACGAGTATATAAAGCTAAGCATTTGAAAGTGAAATGAAATTCCTTAGTTGCCGTTTAACTTTCTCAAAAAAGTTTGTGAGTTATTCCCACATATATTATGGTGTATAAATAGCATGATATGAACTTAGAAATGTCCATCTTGAGCCAGAAACGATGGTCTCCACAAGTATTTGGTGGTGTTTTGGCAGTTAAATGCTAATAAATTGACAATGACTGAATCTTTTTGGCTTGGTAGATAGCAGAAACAAGCAAGTGGGTTTAGAGGAACCAATAAATTAGTGATCTAGGTGTAGTCTGTTTCTGAAGAGGCTTCCACCTGTTGTTCTATAATTAGGAATGGATGGGGGCCTGGAGAGTTCCAGTTAGCCTCCCTTGGATGCTATATCCATAGAGCTTTGCAGGTAGAGGAGCTGCTGTTTAACCCATTTAAATTAACCGCAAGGGAAATGTTATCAGGTGACTCTGAAATCTTTGCATTTACTTGTGACTTTAAACTAGTGGACTGTAGAGGTGGGACCCTCATATGTCCTCTCCTGAACTTGTCCTGCATGTGAAAGACTTATAAATAGACCTTTGTCTGGTGTGGGCACCAGATGGATCTCTAGCTATCGACATCCCCGATGATATTCCGAGTAGAGAAATAAATGAAAGGGAGTTGACATAGACCCATGCTGTACCTGAGGCATTGGAGTCCCTAGAGTGGCCTGGTATTCTCTGGGGAGGCAGCATTGAGAGGCTTCCTGCCCAAGCCTTGTTAGGACACTAATTCTGGCGTAAACGGCCTGCTGTCTTAGTCCCCAAGGATCACATTAGAGCGAGGCCCTGGTGTGCTTTGAAATCCACACACAGAATGTTATTGTGCCATAAACTCCATCCAGCACATTTTGCTGCCAAAACGTCAAAGGTGATGGGATCTAAGACCATGAGCTACTTTGAGGGCAAGTCTCTTAACCTCTCCTCACCCTGAGGTTTTCTGAGGGATACTAGGAGCTGTACCATACATTTTGTGGAACAGTTTAAGAACTAATGCACATAATCACTTATATTTCCCAAGGAAAACAACTGCTGAGTGCTTATTAAATCGTAGAATAATAATTTTTGAAATAATATCAGTCTTGGGGGTAAAAGTTTCTTACTTGGCAATGTAAAGACTGTGAAATAGAAATTTGAAATAAATTTAGAGAATAGAGATCTTCTTACAAAACTAATAGACAAATATTTGCTAGTCTCTTGTGTTAAGCAAAGGAGAAGCATTGCCATTTTGCTTAGGATGGGGACTCTGTAGGTGACTTTTTCCAATGTCTGCCTTAGGGTAGCTGGAAGGAAACCAACCAACATCTAGTAACTAATAACAATGTTAATAGATAACATCTGCCAGGTGCTTCTTATCAGTCTTCACAACCATCTTGTGAAATAGGTAGGTACCATTTCATCCCCATTTTACCATTCAGGAAGCTGGAGTTTAAGTGACTTGTCCTATAACAGAGTGAGGACTGGAATTTGGGTCCCCCATGCGGATACCCTGTCCCATCCTCTCTAATTCGATCACACTCCCTTGCATGTCTGGGAGAGAAGAGAAGCGTTGTTCTCTTATTTAAAAGTGATTTCAGGATTCCTGGTGATTTGTGTGACCTGTAGTGATGGCCTGTCAAGGAATGATGTCATGTCAAGGGCCAAGAGGTGTCCCTAATCCCCCAAAGGCTTCTCCACTTAACAGGGATAGATGGACAGTGTTAAAATGCAGCGGATGACTCTGAGTTCTTATTGGTCATTTATGCTTCAGGATTTGTTCAATTTTTATGATTTGTCTTTGAAAGCAGTGCTAATAGGTGAGCAGGAGGCTATGTCAGGACTTAGGGAATGCCAGGTCATGCCTTGCCCCAGATCGGCACTGCTTGTTTGTCATCCCAGCTGTCATCGGGACTGTTATATTGGTGGATTATGTGTAAGATTTGAGTCTGGCATAAATACAAATATATTTTTGGTTTTTTTAGTCCTATTTAAAAAAACTAGGGGGGCACATAGTGAGTTAAGAAAAGCATTTTTTCCTCAAATGAGGCTTATATTTTTCTTTAAACAGACCAATAGCATGTGTTTTACAATGAAAACATCCTGTGTACGAAGAAGATTTAGAGAATTCGTGTGGCTGAGGCAGAGACTCCAGAGTAATGCATTGCTGATGTAAGTGATTTAAAGAGTGATTTATTATATTCAGTATTTAGAAATTTGATATGCATAAGATTTATAGGAATATAAATTATGAAGTCTTCTATAGGTATTCTTCTTGATTGCAGAATATAGCTTTAGTTAGTTTTGTGGCTACGGCATCTTAATTCAAAATTTATCACTTGAATTCCACCAACTTTTATGAGTATGGACCATGAAAGACCTCAAAAATGTTTAAAGATGGGTTTTTCTTTAAGTTAACTTTCTCATACCCTTATTATATAACTATTTATGTAATATATAATTATCGTGTGATAGTTATGCGTAATTTGCTTTCACTTTGAGAGATTTCTGTAACTAAACCACCTCGATTCGATGATCACAAAAATTATTTTCTTTCTCCTAAGACAACTGCCGGAACTTCCATCGAAAAACCTCTTTTTCAACATGAACAATCGCCAGCACGTAGACCAACGGCGTCAGGGTTTGGAAGATTTCCTCAGAAAGTAAGTGTGCGGAAACTCTCGGGGCCTCACAGGAGATGTGAGAAAAGTGTTTGCAGGAGTCGAGTGTTCGTGATCAGGTGGTGGGGGGAGAACATAACTGTCTCTGAAATGCTAATGATGTGCTCTGGAGAGCGGCTCTGTAGTTCATTTTCTATATTAGAGCACCATCTTGTGGCTAACATCATATGGTGCATATTTGGGACCAACTCTAGTAAGAAAACAATGAACTAATTGAGTCAGATAATAAATACGTGGCCCCTTAAGCTGTAAAGCAGAGCCAAATGACTTGGGAGTTTAGCTGACAAAAGTAAAATATGCCAGGAAACAGATGTGCCTTATTAAAAAGGCACTTCTTAAGAACTGTCTTTATGTACAACATTTAGGATCGACAGATGCAAATCAGCTCTGCAATGGGCTGCTAATATCCTCTGGGCTCCTCTCAATGAAGAGTTTACTCTTTGGAGGGAATGTTTATAAGGGAGCATTTATTGGTGTTTGATAGTCTCTGTGGGTTGTTGACTCTGGATTACTCGGTAAAGGTAGGTCCTACAGTTACATGATGTGAATTCACACTACTATAATTTCTCTTTTGTCCCCCCTCTGGAATGCTGGGATGCTCATCCTGTGGGATAGCACATTGGTTTGCACAGAGACTCTGAGGCTGGACTGCCTGAGTTTAAATTCTGGTTCTGCTACTTATTAGCTGGGGGTTTGGGCAAGTCTTTTACCTCCTCTGTGCATGTGTTTTCCCATCTGTAAAATGGTGTTAATAATAGTACCTACTTTATAAAGTTGTTGAGAGGATTAAATGAGTTAACAAAGGTAAAGCACTCACAACAGTCTGGCATATAATGTGTGATTTCTAAGTATTGTCATTATTTGTTTAAATGCGCTTAGAAATGAAATAGCTTTGAGCTAATTTTTCTAACTTCCTTATTTTCTTATTTAATTTTTCTAGAAAAGAAAATAGTGTGAGTCATATGACTACTAGGTAGTGCCAGATCCGAGTCATCTGAACTCTCTTTTTCTACTAGCTTTAAGATCTGAAGTAATCTCATTTTGAGTTTACTACCTGGACCGTAGAGCTAGCCTGAAATAATATACTGCCTTCTCTCCATATGGCTCACTCATCAAGGGTTTGGTTATTAAGTATGCACATGAATATTAATATTTATTTCTATTAAATTGATCTACTGCCTTTCCTGTGAAGGGGTCAAGGAGATGTACAGAAATATCCAAGATTATAATTGAGGGAGGGCCAGAAAAGAAAAAGAAGCCAGAGGAATAAAGATGACACAAGGCCAGAAGAACGGAGGAACGGAGCCACGTCCTGGGAAAGCATTGCTGTGGTAGTCCCTTGGGTGTCAGAGGCGTGACAGAACAAAGGCCTGGTCAAGTTTTTTCTGCCCTTTTGGAGACAGCTTCGATTTTAATTGTTGTGTGGATGAGACCCAGGTGGCTGATGGCCTCTCCCTTAAGATGTGGTCCCTGCAGTCTGAATTTGCGGTGTGGCCTATTGGTCCAGATGCTGCTTTCGGATGCTGCAGACTGGCCATTGCCAGTGAGGCCTGGATAGGGACAGCCAAATC
>NW_011888850.1:3475150-3477404 GCF_000151845.1 Pteropus vampyrus
TGTCATTATTTGTTTAAATGCGCTTAGAAATGAAATAGCTTTGAGCTAATTTTTCTAACTTCCTTATTTTCTTATTTAATTTTTCTAGAAAAGAAAATAGTGTGAGTCATATGACTACTAGGTAGTGCCAGATCCGAGTCATCTGAACTCTCTTTTTCTACTAGCTTTAAGATCTGAAGTAATCTCATTTTGAGTTTACTACCTGGACCGTAGAGCTAGCCTGAAATAATATACTGCCTTCTCTCCATATGGCTCACTCATCAAGGGTTTGGTTATTAAGTATGCACATGAATATTAATATTTATTTCTATTAAATTGATCTACTGCCTTTCCTGTGAAGGGGTCAAGGAGATGTACAGAAATATCCAAGATTATAATTGAGGGAGGGCCAGAAAAGAAAAAGAAGCCAGAGGAATAAAGATGACACAAGGCCAGAAGAACGGAGGAACGGAGCCACGTCCTGGGAAAGCATTGCTGTGGTAGTCCCTTGGGTGTCAGAGGCGTGACAGAACAAAGGCCTGGTCAAGTTTTTTCTGCCCTTTTGGAGACAGCTTCGATTTTAATTGTTGTGTGGATGAGACCCAGGTGGCTGATGGCCTCTCCCTTAAGATGTGGTCCCTGCAGTCTGAATTTGCGGTGTGGCCTATTGGTCCAGATGCTGCTTTCGGATGCTGCAGACTGGCCATTGCCAGTGAGGCCTGGATAGGGACAGCCAAATCCCGCAGTCTCCATCAGCTCTGAGGAGCTGCCTGTCTTGCATAGAGAGGTCTCCTTGTTTGACATCAAAGGACAGTACGTATGTCTGTATTTATATTGTTAGTTAAGCGCAGGACATGTTTTCGACCAGGAATTACTTTGCTGTTTTAAACATCACCTTGCCTTCCTACAAAATTAATGACTCGAGTGTCATTTGGACACAGTGGGGTTATGCTTGCACTCAGTTATTTTTTGCATACTGTGTCACTGAATCTGCTGACTGAATTTGACGTAGACATCGTAGTGGAAAGTGTCCTGGATCAAGAACTCGAGGAGCTGAGTTCCAGGTCTCCCATGAATCTTGGCTTCTGATTTTTTTTCTTGGAAAAGTCACTTAATTCTTTTGAGCCTTGGTTTGCTATTAAGAGCATGATAATGTTACCTATGCGTTGCCGACCTTCACCGAGTGGTTGTGTTGTTCAAAGGCAAATCTATTAGGTGACTGCGCTGGGCCAGGCTGGGTACCGGGGAAACAGGACTGTACAAAATGGACACAAATCCTTATCGTCTTGCAGTTTCCATTCTAGTGGAGAAGCATTAAGTATATATCAGGGGCTGGCTAGATTCATTAAAGTTGGGTCTGGGTTTTCATCCAGAAGTCAAATCATAGAAAAGATACTAAGTTCCCTTGTAATGTGACTTGTTCCACTTACTACGTGAACTTGGTCTCCAAGCTGATGGTGCGTCCGTGTGCTTTGGACCTGAAGGAAGCGCATGGTTGGATTCAGGCTTGGCCTGAAGATGAGCTGAAGGCTGTGCTCCCTCCTCTCTGAGGATCCCAAGGCGTGGCTCTCCTGTTCTTTGTCCCATTTGTGGAGAAGTAGCAACCTTCCATGTCTTTGCCCTGGTGTCCCCCCAGCTCAGGCCCACTTTGGGAAAATGGATGCAACGGACAACTTGCCCATCTAGGGACTGCGTCCTGACCCCGGCTTGACATCCCCTGAGGTCCCATCGGTGAGCCATTACATAGGGCCACCATCAGTAGCCTGTACCTTGTTTGTCTGTAGAACACTTTACACACTTGAGAGGGAAGACACCACAGCATTAAATACAAACTATGCTTGTGTGGCAGGTTTTTAGCATGCGTTTTAAAAATCTGGATTTTATGTGAAGTTTTGAAGTTATGAAACAAGAGCACTTGATATGTTCAAACCCTTTGAAACCAAAATGCTGCTGTCTCTAGGCATATGTGTGTGTATGTAATATAAATATAACATTTTAAAAAATTTTAAGGTCATTTGTGAAATAATATATATTTAATAGTAAAGTATATATCCAAGCCAGTCTTCATGGAGGAATTAGAAAGTCATTCCTTTGACTAAGTGCCAAAAAGAATAATTTGTACCATTTATTGAACACTTGCTATATATTTAGCTTTTTACATGTTTTATCTCAATACCTGCAATAATATCAGGAGTTGGGTATCATCTCAATTTTATAGACAAAGAAATTGTAGAAAAGGTAGAGGCACTTTATTAATCCCAGGAACTAGTAAGTT
>NW_011888850.1:3478249-3485442 GCF_000151845.1 Pteropus vampyrus
ATATTGTTCTCAACTGAACCAATATATAATACACCTAATAAAATCATGTTGAGGAAAACCAGATTTTCAACTGTATCCAATTCAAGCGGAAAAACAGGTTTTGCTGTGTTTAAAGTTGTTACGGGGAAAGGAATAACTTTTGACTCATATTGTAAATATCTTTTCACAAATTCCTTTAAAATCCTAGAGGCTGTTTTCCTTTTATAAAGGTTTGAAAATTGTATACATCTATTTTTATGGAGGCTTATAAAGATGACATTTTATTGACTGTTTTACAAAGTACTCTTTATATTAAGTTTGAAGTTGATTTACTGCTATTAGGTTTGTTTGTGGAAAATGTGGCACAAATATGACTAAGGTAAAAATAGAATTTAATATTATGATTATGGCAGTTGCAGCACTGATAAATATTAAACTAGCTAATACTTAAAATGAACTAGTTGAGCTCCCTGATTCCGATGGGAAAATACTCTCCAGATTTTGTATTTTTAAATTTGAAATGAAATATCTGACTAAAAATAAAAATCAAATACATTAAAAATTATTTTTGCTTATTTAAAACTCATGCCAGTGAAGAATGGTGGCATAAATTTAGCCAGCTAGACCGAGGGAATTCAAAAAACCAGAACTGTGCCTAAGCAGATGTACTGTTTTTCAACTCCAGGCCTGTGTGGGTCGTCAGACGTTCCTGCCCCAGACACACCTTTCTCCCGCTTCAGAATTGTGGGCTGGGTGTGCCCAGCTCCCTCTCGCTTTTCACCTGCTTGTCCTCCAGATGGCAGTATTAAGCAGAAAAGAAAACATGGGGAAATAATGAGTCTAATGTACAGTAAAATTGGAAATTGAATTATAGCTCAAGAAAAAAAGACAGTAGCCTTGAGGTCCCGATCAGCCTGGACTCTGATCACTTTTGTTTGCTGTACCCATGTGTTAGGTTACTAGCAAGTTAATAACCGCGCGTGAGCAGTTCAAGGCTCAGAAGAATTGCTTTAGACATGAAATAAAGCTAAAATGAATTTGTGTCCAATATCATTGGCATTAGTGCTCATTACTTTTGTGGTGTAATGCCTTGAACCATCTAAAATCAATTTTAAAGATTACCCATTATTTTATAAAGAAAATAAAACACATTTCCAACAGAAACAAAGCTGTAAGTATAATCCTATGAACAGTTACTTATACCATGGCTGGCAGGAAACCACTGACAGAAGGACACAGGAAACACTCCGTTCAAACTTCACAGTGGATGCAAGTTAATATTAATGGGTCGTTGCCACATAAATCTTCTCTTGATTTGAAGTATTTAAAACAAGAGTGGTAAACATTCATAAATGCAGAAAATTAATCTCAAAGAGTAGTAATAGGGGTGTACTTCTTATATTTGGTAACTTAATCTTTACCATGTGACATGGTCATCTAGGATAACCCAGGGCAGGTGACATAGAGGGAAAGGAAGTATTCAGAAGTTTTGCTTGAGATTTTGCCTTTTATAAAGCACAAAGGTTTTCCTTTTTTTTTTGTAAGCCAGTAAAGAATATTTTCTCAAACTACATTTGTAAGCCTACTGAAGCTAGATTTGGGTGTGGATACTGCATTTTTAGACGTTTGCCTTTTTGAAAAAAAAATAATTATTTTGAAGAAAAGGAAATATTCTAATGACCTCGGATTTTAAGTAAATTGAGATGAATGGCCAGAAGAGATTTACTTTTCTAATTGTTAAAAAATGCAGACTATAAGGTAAGGTTCATTTGGTCTGAAGTACATAATCTATTTTTCATAACTTTCTAGATGAAAAATCCCATGTTGGGCAAAATTATACTTGGGTTTTAGAGTTTTAGCTTTTCCCCTCCCTATATCTGGTCTTAGTATCTTGTTCTATCATTATTTAACTACAAATAGTAACTACATTTCATACAAAAATGTTAAAAAGATAAAAAGTTTTTATATGTAAATATAAGGGTGTAATTTGACTTAATTTCCTGTTCTAAGACATGCATTTCAGAAAAAAACACATTCACTAATAACATGAATTTGAGCATGTGCAGATTTTGTTTCAGGGTAGTTTTTACTCCTTCCTGTAGTTCTGAGGCACTAGTTGAAATCTCTACTGTGTGTAAACTTTGATCTCGAATGTGGGAAGGCTAGTATGTACTTATTACAAAATTATCCTATTTTAATTATATATATGGTAAAACTGGCTGGAAGCCGTTTTATTTGGCGGCTCATTTTAACAACATAGAATTACGCAGTGCCACTGAAGATTTTGGAGAAATTTCTAGTTAATCTTAGGTATTCAAAAAAAGCCACCTCTCAGCTGAGCCCTTGTAAACTTGTACATAAATGTACTTGTAACGTTTTTTTTCAATAAAGAAATGCATTGACTTTTTAATAGAATTTTTAATAGTAGTTGAAAGTTTTTGATGTTTCCTGACAGCCTAGCCAATAAAGATCACAGAATTGACATGCTGGTTGGCAGTCAATTTTTTTAAGTAGAATAAATTTCTATGACTACATAAGCAAAATATTTCCATAATTAATCCACATGGCCATAACAGATGGTTAAATCGAAGAAATGTCCTTGAAGTTATTCTTTTAACAGATGTTCTTAACTATTAGCTTCATGTTTTTACTCACCTAAAATTCCAAATAATTGAATAAAAGTTAACATATGCTTTCATCTCTTTAATAGGCAGAGTCCATAATTGATGCAAAGTTTGCCATAGTAGACAAATTACTTTGGTGGCACATTTCTACTGTTTTTCTCTCTTCTGCCCTATAATTTTGTCCATCTCTGTTCACTGATTATTTCTGTTTTTCTTTTACGTAGGGTCCTACAGAATGCACTTCTGCTTTCAGATAGCCGCCTTCACCTCTTCTTACAGAGCCATCTGAATTCAGAGGACATCGAGGCATGCGTTTCTGGGCAGACTAAGTACTCCGTAGAAGAAGCAATTCACAAGTTTGCCTTGATGAACAGACGTTTCCCTGAAGAAGATGAAGAAGGAAAAAAAGAAAATGACATAGATTATGATTCAGAAAGGTATTTCCTTGCGTTACGATTTAATATATGTGTATTTATATAACACATAGTGCGCATATACATGTGTATGGATACATACATACATTTCACTTTTTGTTGATGTAATACTAAGATAATGAAAAAATTAATTGACTGAGATTTTATTGAGCTGTGACAGCTCATCATAGTAGTCTTCACACACACCTCCACACTGAATTAATGAATGCAGTAGAAATTCAATTATCTGCATTCTGATTATGTGACTTTCATTTAGTCAGACTTGAATTATTCGCGTTTAAATTATCTAGCTAAAAAAATATCCAACTGCACTCCAAATGGCTAATTAAAAGTCCAAATTTCCTGTCTCTCTTTGTGACTGGAGATAATTAAAGTTCTCCTCTGTTACTCAGGCTTTGAGTGTGTTGTGAAAACCAATTTCCTCTTTTTATTATTTTCCCCCTCTCTTCTTTTCCAGTTCATCCTCCGGGTTTGGACATAGTAGTGATGACAGCAGTTCACATGGATGTAAAATGAGCACAGCTCCACAGGAATCCTGAAAAATAATTCTAATGTTACCATCTTAGGAATAGCAAATTATGTCCAGTCATAGAGAAGAAAGCTTGCTAATGATGTATTCTTACCTAAAGCTCACTGTCATGATATTAGGTATTTAAATTCTTCAAGATGTTGTTGGGTTGTTTATTAGTGATATTTTTATGTTGTCTTATTTTGTCTAACTTTCTGTAAAAAGCTAAAAGCCTGTGAATGCAACACCCTCCTGTATAGGCAAACATTATGGTAAAATAAGACCCTGCCCTCAAATGAAATGATTTGTATGTTTAAAAAGACTTAATTGGTTTTTTTGATTTTGAAAGATAGGTAAATAGGTAGCAGTTAAAATCCAGATAGAGCATTCTTTCTGATATCATTTGGGGCAGTGTTACCGTAAACACGGCATGTATGAGCTTAACCACTATGAAGACTGACAGCGTGGACTAGACTGCCTCGTTCAGCCATGCAGCTGATATTACATGGGTACCTCCTCTGCACTGAGAAAACACTGCTTTTTGGGGTGTTTGACTGAAATATTTTAAGAATGTTTAACCTTTCCATCATTCTATTTCACACTTAGATGGGAAATGTATCTTATGAATAGAGATATATTAAAATAATGTTTACATCTTAGAAAACAACAAGACTAGTGCTAGTAATTTTGCTTATATTTGCAATACATAGATTCAGGAATACAGTTTCACTGTCCAAAATCAGCTTCAATACATGGTTCCTGGAAATAAATCATTTGTTTTCATTATCACTGTGTCATTAGAATTATAGGTTAATGATTTATTTTCTGACTAAATGTGCCATTTCTTATCACTAGATAACTTTCAGTATCAGTGGTGGTTGTTACTTATCTTTAAGTTAGAAGTAGGATTTTACAAAAATTAATAAATTCAATTTTACCAATAAGTGTTCCCATAATTTAGAAAAGGATATCAACTTGCTAATTTCAGAATTAATTATTCATTTTTTAAAAACCCTTTCTTTTCAGGCATCTGCCAGAGAATTGTTATAATTTAACAAAATCTTTTTTTTTTTAGTGGCCCGCAGAGAAAGTATATTAGATAAACTACATTGCACTTCAAATTTGAGACGAAGCAGTGTTTTCTTGAGATAATTATCTAAGTTTCTGTCTTGTCGAATGGTATAAAATATCTCTAAAAGGGAGATATTTTTACATAACTGGAAAAACTTGTTGCTTTAATTAAATATTACTTTACCTCATTTTATTTTAACTAGTTTAAAAGTTATTGTATTATTGAAAAGTCTTTGAAATGCTTGTAACTAAGAAACAACAAAAAAAATTTTAATTTAGGGTAAGAACGATTTCCATAATTTCTCCTTCTTGTTTTTTGTTTGGTTTAAAATATTATTGAACTTTTGTAAGTATTTTGATTTAATGTACGTTGGGTCTTATTACTCTATCATCTAGGACTCATTTTAATATAGGAAAAAAAAAGAGATTTGGTAGTTTCTTTTTATCTCACTGTAAAGTTTTGCCATCTAGTCATTTAACAGCGATCTCCAGCTCCTCGGCAATATATATTTGAATTTCACATTTCTGTTTTTCAGCAGTTTTGAAAAGCATGAAATATGCCACCAATTGTCATATTATTTTTAGATGATGTAACAAGCCATCAAAATGGGTATGAAGTAATGCTTAATACTGTGGTATGTAAACTTTACGAGATCATTGTTTTCACATTAAACATGGAAAAAAATCAACTTTAATTTGTTGGATCACTTATTTTATACGAGAATATAGTTCTTAGACCCAAAATCAGTGTGTTTTGAATGATCGATAATTTTAAGGAAGAACGTAGGTAAAATTTCCTTTAATATTCACTCTAGTTGTATACGTTTGAGGCTTTTAGCCTGTGTTTGGTTGTTTTGATATCTAAATACTGGCTTGTTAAAACTGATATCCAGTAGCTGAGATATTTAGATGCATTTCAGCCCCCAGTAGCTTTCTTGCTTTGTTCAAATCTCTTATTTTTCTCTGGCATATTTTTATAAAGCTTTCTTTAGGAAAAGAAAATAATTACTTAAGTAACTAAATAGATGTTTCTTTAAAACTATTTTTTATGTAACCAATTTAAAGAATTCTAATCCTGAATGTTTTAGGATTTATATACATCAAAACTGTATTTCCCTGGCTAATTCTAAAAGTGTGAGCTATTTACCTATAAAGCCAGTTTATGTGTTTTGTTTGAGAGCTGGTTTTTTATATAACCCAAAGGTGTCAACGACGAAAGTCAACAACCTGTTACTTAGGGCTTCTTTTAAAGTCACGCTTGGAAGGTGATTTAAATTCTAGTTAAAATTCAAGTTTTAAAAATTACTAAGGAAAATCAGTAATGTTTATCTTTAAGTAGTTATGTCCCTTAAGATATTAAGTATCTTGCAGGAGCTTTTCAAACCTAGTTCACATTTTATTGAATAATTACATATAAACAAGTGATATGTAATAACCTTAACATTTCTTTTATGGCTATTAAGAATTTAAACAAATTCATTTAGCCTAGCTACAATTACCACTTATACCCAACAGTAAATTGAATGTTGTTTTGAACTTAATTTGTTTTTTCGTTTTTTGTTTTTTTGATGCCTTAAGGATTCATCATTATTGAACTATTGTGGTACAAATAAGGTTTTCAGTATTTCAGCTATAAAAGAAGACTCTTTTTCACAAAAGGCCTCTAAAATTTTAAGACAAAAATAACAAAACAAAAGCTTATTCTGTTTCTAAATAGTTTTCCTCTTAATATTTAAATTACTTAGTTGGCATGAATACAATGCAGCATCCTTTCAGTGGAAGAAACTATTTTAATACAATTTTCTGCTTTGGACTATAGACCTTTTGTTACTTTATTACATATAAACATTTTCAAATATAAAATGCTGTCTGAAATTAGTTATTGCAATTGACATTCAAAGCATAGATAACAATTTTCTTTGCAAATAAAGGTTAAAAGAGATTAATACATTTTAGTAGAGTGGAGTTCAAAAATTTTAGAAGGATGTAAATAAGCAACAATTTCTTTAAAATTTGAAATATTTACAAAGGATTTTGGCTCTATTCTTTGCCATATGCATCTCACAAACAAGTCACCATTGTCCCTTTAAGTCAATCACACAACCAACTGCTCTTCACTCTTGCTGGAAACTTTTCTAGATCATTGTTATGAATAGTGCATTGGACACTAATTATTTTTCAGCTGTGCAAACTCGTAGTTAATGACCCTTTCCTCTTTTTTCAAAATTCCAGACTTCTTTTCAACAGATATAGAGGAAAAGAGAAAAAAAAAAAAGTTACAAATTCCTGCTGAATTTAAACTCTGGTTTAAAGACACTATGAACATGACTTATGCTAAAGAGGAAAATACCCTTTCTCTCCCGACGAGAAGTGTAGATTCATCCAAAACCCCACACCGCTTGTCTTTGCTGCTAGAGGCACAGCACGGGCATAACTTGTGGTTGTGTTTTTGCTAGTTTCTTACCTCTGGGCCTTCTTTATAGCTTTGCCCCCCACCCCACTGGCGGCGGCGCTCCCGCGGCTGCCCCCTCGGCCGCCTGTTGGCTGCGGCGCCTCCGCAGCTCGCGCACACTCCCC
>NW_011888850.1:3485872-3492242 GCF_000151845.1 Pteropus vampyrus
CTGCGTCCCGCACACGCGCGCTCCCGCCTCCTCCCGCCGGGGCAGTTCCGCCGGCGGCGGCGGCGGCGACTGGGTGGCAGGTAGCAAGCCAGCCGGCCTCGGTCCGGTAACCCATGGCAACCGCCCTGGTAACCCATAGCAACTGCGCTGCGGAAAGAAAGGGGAAAAAAAAACCCGGGTGGAGGGGGGCGGCGGGTGATGAGGGGGAACAACAACCGCAAAGAGGCAGCGATTTACAGCCCAGCCTGCAGCGCCCTCTCCCCTGCCCCACCTGCTTCAAACGTGGGCACATGAGGCCCCCTTCCCAGCGTTAAAAATGACAATTCTGGCTGCTTGAAAAATAGTAACAATATAATAATGCAGAGGGGCCCGGGGTGTCGGGTCTGGTGTGGGAAGGAGCTTGGAATACCGGTGACCCCCCGGGCCGCCGGGTTCGTCGTTTCCAGGGGGCTCCTCTGGGTTTGCGAGCGCGCGTGGAGCCGAGACCCCACTGCCCGGATGGGTCTCCAGGACTAATGGGTCAGGGCCCGGCGCGCCAGAGCCGGGGGAGGCGGTGGCGGCCTTTTCCAGTTTAGAGCTGGACCCGAGCCTTTGTTCTGCAGATGCTCGCGCGGCGCTGCGCCCCGCGGCCCCACAGCCCGCCCCGAGATGGGGCGACGAGCCGCTGCCCTAGTCCTGGGTGTGGCTGGCGCCCGGAGGGTCCCCGCGGGCGCCTCTGGGTCGCGGTGGGGCTGGGCGAAACCCACGTGTCCCAAATGTTTTAGGTGCGAACGCACCGCACACAGTAGTTAACCCCTTTCTCCTTTAGTTTCCCCAGGCCCCTAAAACCCGCAGGGCAGATGAGCCGTCGCTTTAACCCGCCCCCTTCCGTCTGGAAAGGGAGGGCACAGTCATGCCTGGTGGCGGGAATGGGCGGCGGGCAAGAAGCGCGTACCTCTGTGTCCAGAGACGGCCCTGGGTCAGATTTAATGTGTGAGGGTCGGGGCGTGCGAGGAGAGACAAGGCCCCCATCCCTTTAGGCCCAGAGCCCAGAGCCGAGCCTTGGAAAATAGAAGCGCGCTACGGTGGCATACCCGGCGCAAGGCCGCGGGAGGACAGAGGAGGGCGCTGCCGGGCCAGCGCGGCGGAGAACGTGTCGCCTGGCGTCTGGGTCTGCCCGGTTGCGTGCTGGAGTGGTGGCAGGCTCCCAAGTGGAAAGAAGCTACCCCCCACATAGATTTCAGTCTGCCCTTCGAAGCATCATCTGCTTGCTCGTGTATTCTCAGAAGCCCCAGCCCGCAGTCAGATGATGCAGGAAACACAGCGGCACTGGTTCTGTTCCGTGCAGAGCACCCAAGTGCATAAAAAGGCCACTCCGCAAGGAAATGCAGTGGGGTGAAGAGAGATTGCAGTAGGAATCGGTGAGTCTATAGTTCTAGGTCTACAGGAGTTCTCACCAGCTGTGATTCCAAGCGCATTTTGATGTTTTAAAAAGGAAAAGGTTTGGCCTAGATGATTTTTGAAGTCTTGAGGGCTTAATCCTCAATTATCCTCCCTCTGTAGATGTGTACCAGTTACCAATTCAAATAACAAAGCCATCGGCAACTTCCTTTTTGAAGGCAAAGACCTGCACAAGTATAACACACACACACACACACACACACACACGTACAATATATGTTCCTGAAAAGGTGATTAGGTCAACAGTGTTATATATATCTAATACTTTTATTGGTAAACAAAAGGGAAGCTAGCTATGTAAAGAATCCTATTTTAATCCTGTCATAAAGAAAAGAATCTTCTGCATATATATTCTTGCGGCTTAGGGAAACGGTTTATTTTCACAAACGTGCACCTTCCGGGTGGGTTCTGCTGCCTGCTGGGCAGTAGGTACAGAGGAGACTGAGCTGTCAGAGGTAAACGACAGGGACTGGCGAGCGCTGGGATCCATCAGTACGATTCCAGCCCTCTGCATAGTGGTGTACTGGGAGCCCTGTGCTTTAATTTAATTTTTTTTTTTTTTAAACAAAAGCAATTACAGAAAAGTGCAAATTTAACGTGTGACATTTAACATTTTGCGGTGGCAGGCAGCCTCCACTTAAATGGGGCCTTTCTGCGGAACAACAGGAGCCAAAAGGCCTTGTGTCATGGAGTAATGTAAGACACAATCTGGGCCGCAAACGCACAATGAATCGGGAAGGATTTATGTAATTAATTGACCAGTCTTAACCTGTTATCGTGATGTAAGGAATTTGGAACTCATTAATTTGGGCTCTGACAGATTTCATATTAGAGCTGGCAAATATGGATTGAGCCTCTTATTCTTGTAGCAGCTGGAATTTCCATGACAGTGAGGATTAGTGAAGAAGACCTATTGCCGGAGTCAAACTGCCTCTTTGTAATCAGTAGCCCTGCTCTGCATTAAAGGCATAATGAAAAAAAGAAAATAAAAAAAAAACGGAAAAAGCATATTACCTGGCTGAAGGAGCAGAAGGGGCTGGTGCTCATTCTGCTGGTTTGTGTATTGAGCTCAAGCATTTGCAGTTGAATGAAAACATTAGTTTCAACAGTAAAGTTAGGTGGTTTCTCAAGACCTGGAGAGAAGGAGAAGGTAGAAGGGCCTCAAGGTCAGGTTTGGTATTGTCGAAATTGAAAGGAATTAAAAGACCGAGCCTTTGAATTTCCTTTGTACAGAGGAAATTGTACAATCTCTGTACGAGTTTCCTCTTTGTACAGAGACTATGAAGAAGGAAATAGAAGTGTTATGGGGGCATAGCCACGAACGAGCAATTCAGAGCCTTGAAGGAGAGACTGGCTTTTTCAGATGCCACTTACTGTCTCCTGGTCAGAGCTCCTTCATGGAGCACCGCCCCCCCCGCCCCTCCCCCCCCCCCCCCCCCCCGCCCGCCGAACTCCAGAACTCGCATAACGAGCGGTTCGCCGATAATCTAATCTGTATCCTCTTCACAGTATATGATGTTTAATGAATCACTCATTTGGAAATGTCGAGTTTCTTCTTTGAGGTTTAAGAAAACCCAGTAAAAAAATCTTTCATTCCTCTTACCCCTGACAATCAGAAAATGGCTAGGCAGAAAAAGGGTCCCCAAATTAAACTAAATGCTTTTGCTTTTTATTCCTTTCACAATAGGTTTCCCCTATTGCTGTGCCACGTGATAAGGTTCATATAACAACTGCCGTAAGGATCATTAATACAGGCCGATAAGCAAAGTTGCACGTTTAAAACACTTTCAGGGTATCATTTGCCTCTTTCTGCTGATAACGAAGGCTTTGGCAGCAAATGCAGAGCGCAGGCACTGAACGCTTGACCTTTCGTAACATGTTGTTATTCGTAAATATTCTTCAAAGTTGACGAATACTGACTGCTCTTGAAATGTTTTTGATTTGTATATTACCTTTAACGAATTTCCAGTCAAATATAACTTAATAGAGCAAATATTATTCTAGTATAAATATTCGCAAAAACAAAAAGATTTTCAACCATCCAAAAATAAATTTCCAACTCCTACTCCCTTTTTTTTTTTGCTTAATTGATTGCGACCAAATTTCAAAGTAAATTTTCTTTTTAGTTAGTGATGATGGGATTTGATCTAGCAATGAAAAACTTGGTTTGAAGATTTATTTTGTGATCGTCTTGTTAATGAATGATTTCTTCAGCGTTGGTTCATGTAAATGAATACATGAAGATAAACATGAGAAATTTGCAACGATGTACTAATGTTATCTTTCACATTGAGAGCAAAGAGGGGGTTAGTAATTATTATTGGTATTATTATTTCAGTGGAAAGCCTGTGAAGATAAACAATTGATATCAGCAAGACTTGGTTAACTAGTATAAACCATGACAAAGGCGATTAATAGTGTATATAAACATACTTCAAATTTGTATACACGATCTCAGTTCTCACCTAGAGGTTTCTTTGTATTTTTTTAAAAAGGGTAATTTGTAAGTTGACAATTGCAAGGTTATCCACTTATGTTCTGTGTGTACCATTTATATTTTAGAGTTAAGAAATGGCCATATTGAAGAGTGATTTTCCAGAGAGAGCGTTAACTGGAAGGAAGTCTGGTGAATTGGGTCTGGCTCTGTCACTAACACAAACCCAAAGGCAGTTCCCACCCTCTCTGGACTGCAGTTTTCTCATCGGTCCAGTAGGAAGACTGAATACAGAATGTCTTGAAAGGTGTTAATAAGTGTTACTAAAAAAAGGAGAAGTTTCCATGGTCAATTACATTTCAGACACATTGGGTTAAACACAGTTTCACATTAATTTTTTGTAGGACTTCTTGGAGCCTTGCGTGCGTGTGTGTGTGTGTGTGTGTGTGTGTGTGTGTGTGTGTTTTGGATGAGGTACTGTATGCAGTTTTCTTAAGCTGATATGAAGAAGAAAATCTAAAATTCTGTAATCTTTTGAATCTATAATATTTTGGATTTTTTCGTAGAATGATGAGGGGAAATCATTCTAGAATTTTCATTCTATTTAGGTGTTCTTGAGGCCAGGGTTCAAGAAAGTGTGGATTCCCTAAGTGAGAAGGAATCCCCTTCAGAGACCAGGCCTGTAAAGAGGCAGGGAGTACGGTGCTCAGTGTAAACCTCAGTTTCACTGCGAGTGCACTGTGTGTGACCTGGGGCATGCCACTCCACCTTTTAGAGTTTGTTTCTTCATCTACAACATGAGGGCAGGAGTGAGGTGCCCATGAAATCCCTGCATGTTCCTTTTGCTTACAAAGGTCTTTTTCTTCCCCCTCCCAATGCCTTTTTGCTTGACTCATTCCTGCCAGTTATTCCAGACTCCGATGAAATGTCTCCTCTGAGCTGAGGCCCTCTCTGACCACGCCCACTACAGGTCAGGTGGCCTTTCACAGTGTTTGTGTAGCACTACCTGCCCCAGGTCCCCACGTGCCTTTCTGGAGCACTCATCCCCTGCATGGTTGGTCACCCATCTGTCTGTCCTTCTCAGGCAGTAGCCCTTAGAGGGTAAGGATTGCTTTTCATCTCTGACCCCCACACACCCCCACCACCACCCAGCACCAGCCCAGAGTTATACAGAGCACGGTCTAGAGTCAATGATGAATTACTATCCTAAGGTGGGCAAAGGACCTGCAGATCCTTCTTAGAGCCCCTCTCTGTGGCAGAACCAGTGAAAGTGGCAGGAGAGCTTAGAGAATGGTGATGGGTGATTCAGAGATGTTTGTCTCCTTGAACTGGTAACTTTGATAGTCTCGAGAGTGAACAAGAACCCTCTGCTACAAGTGCCTCCTTTCCCATTTCTCTTTGGCAGTGGACCTTGAGATGCTAATAAAATTGTCCATCCATGAGGTCAATAAATGCTTTGCTCGAGATTACTCTTTGTTAATCAAAGAGACCATTCACTGAAAAATTTCACAAAAATTTTGGTGAGATGTTTTTTTTGGTCGACTCGTTTCTGATAAGATATTGTGCCTACACAGTATATTTATAGTAAAGTGACATTCTATAAATGGTTGATGATTAAGTTGAAATACATGACTCTGTGGACAGGTTAGTATTTTCTCCGAATCTGTGCTGCTGTGTCGTAGAACCCCATGAAAGCTGAAGCCTGGTCTGACTTTTAAAAAGTAATTGAAGAGTAACTTAAAGCTTTGCTAAGTTCTCCTAAAAAAAGCACACCAAAGAGTATAATTTTAACCCCTAAAACTTTCTCACAGTTCTTTTCTGAATCAAGTTTGTCTATCACTATATTAAATAGTAGACCTACAAACTCAAAAGTGACATTTTCATAAGGGTTTCAACAGTGATTTGTATAGCGAGCAATTTAATTTAAGGTTGTCTTAGTTCAGCCTAGGTATTTGTGTAGCCTGTATTTTCGCATGGCCTCTAGAGGAACAAAAAATATAACCATAGTAAACATTCGTTGAGTTCTAACACTGTGCTGGCCTATATGAGATCCAAAGAAAAGTAAAAGGATGGTGAAGGCGAGCAAGACGATACTGTCTGTTAGAGTAAAAGAGACTGTTTTGAAATAGAATGTAAGTAAATAAGGAGCTGGAGTTATATAAAGAACACTGTGGCTGTAACAAAGAGTGGCTCAAATGAATGAGAAATCAACTTCTCTTTCAGTAACTCTCCAAGGCAGGTGGGCAAGCCCTGCGCCAGGAAGTTGTTCAGGCTCCCAGGCTGGTGGGGTAGCCCTGCCGTGTCCTCAACATGTGCTTTCCAGATTGCTCCTGTCCTTCCTGACTCCAGCCAGTAAGAAGAAAGGAGAGAATACAGCTGTGGTGAGCACCACGTAATTTGTTTTTCAATAGAAAATCTCAAACATACACAAGGATAGGGATAATGTAGTATAAGATCCCCATGTGCCTGCAACTCAGCTTAAAGTTTAAAGTCTTC
>NW_011888850.1:3493086-3501848 GCF_000151845.1 Pteropus vampyrus
CATTGTTTGACCTGCCTGCTAGCCCTTCTCTTCCTGAAAATCTCTTGATTTTCCTCAGGGGCCAATCCTCTTCATTCTCAGTTCTCAGTGGAGCTGATTCAACCTCCGTGCCCAGAGGAGGCCTATAAGCCAAGCCTTGCCAATCAGAGCGATGGCATTTTCCTGGCGTAAGTGATTGGCTCAGAAGTGGGCACGTGACTCTATCAGAACCAAAGCCTTTTGTGCAACTGAGAAAAGAGTTGTCATCTCTTGAGTGGCTAGGATAGGATGCAAAGCTGGAACCCTGGGAAGCCGTCTAGCCACTGGAAGGGGAATGCCTGACTGGGGACTAGAGACAAGAGAATGGACCTCGATGATACCCTTTAAATCCTTAGGTGCCTCTCATGTCAAGCATCGCAGTAAACACAGCATTCACTGGGTTATTCATTTATTCACTTACATGCTCACTGTACTGGCATCGTTGCATTTAATTCCCGTAACATTAATGTGAGGTAGGTACCATTATCTCCCACTGTGTAGCTGAGCCTGCTGTTAGTTAATAGAAGAGTTGAAATCGAACACAAGTCCGTTTCTAAATTCTTAATAATTTCCCTAGATATAGCCTTTAGGGAGAAAATGGCTCTTATAAACTAGTGTATCCTCTTTGCACCCAGAACAGTGCATTCGGCTGGAAGATGCTCCTTATGTGTTCTTTGCTGAGTGTATGTTTGTGAAGTAAAGGGTGGCAGTGCCGTTAGTCAAATTAGAGGGGACAGGAAGAGGCACAGGAGGAAGTGTAGGAGAGGATGAGTTCAAGTGCGGCAATGGCGACTTTGGGATGTGGATAGAGGAAGAGACGATGTGCTTGGAGGCGTCATTGTGGGGCTGGAATCAGGAGAGAGGTCAAAGACACAAATCTGGAAATCCTCTGAGAGGAAAATTGACAACGGTCATCTTTGTGCAGATGTCATGTCCGTGAGGCGTTCCTTGACTCGAAATTGTCATTTTCTCTCGACCCTTTACCCGCTCTCTCGCTCCCTCCCTTCCCTTATTTCCTGCATTTTATTCTCCATAGCACTTACCACCTATATCTATTTTACTTATCTGGTTGTTTTTATATGTCTCCTCTGCACCCCCGTGACAATATAAACTCCATTTGTGCAGGGAGGTCGCTATTGTTCACATGGAATTCCACGTGCCTAGGCTAGTGCCTGGTACCTAGGTGCTCAAAAGGGATTTGTTGAATGAATAAATGAAGGGCTAGAAGTGGATGCTCACTGCTGGCAATGATAAATGATGGAGTAGGGTCGATAGGAGGCCAAAAAAGAGGAGATCCTGGAAGAAACTGAGAAAGAAGATAAATCAATTAAGAGCAGTCCCCAGGAATAAAGAAAGCGGAGGGTTTCAAGAAGGCAGCAGTGGGCAGCGGGGTCAGATGTTGCCGAGAAGTCAAAAGTGACCAAGACCATTACATTTGGTGTGAGTTCTCTTTGGTAATGTTGTTCAGCAGCATGATGAAGCAGCGCCCGGGAGTCAGTCCATTATGAGAGTTTGAGTTCCAGTTTTGACATTTATTAATAATGTAAGTATGAGTAACTCTCTGGACAACTGAGCTTTGATTTCTTTACCCATAAAATAGGTATAATACTGACTCCAACTCAAAGCATAATTTTGAGGATGAAATGAATTACTGTATGTGAAAGGTATATTTATGTGTGTAAATTATTATGATTATTACTGATTTGCAGAGAGTAGAATAATATAGAGAGTAAACATATAAGAATAAAGAAAATCATGAAAATTTCCATAAGCATTATTATTTGGGAATAACTGACTTCAAGATAAAACAAAGTGCATGGTGATTCTCCATGTCATTTTCAAACACTATGCATATTCATTTGAAAGAGAGCACTTTGCATTTGTGAATTTGAATTTGGGACATTTTCTTCATTATACCTGCTTCCTGTTTTCCATGCCCCTTCCTGCTCAGGCTATTTATGCGAATACACAACCCTGGAGCCAAGAGGCAACATTTCAGTCCACTGACAATTGTGCTGAAGAGTTGCTTGCAACCATTCCTTTCTCCCTTCCCCCTCCCAGGGCATCTCGTTTTTCACCCTCTGTAGCCAGGAGATTGCATATCTCATGTGTTTTTAGAAAATCACTGATTATATTTGTGCATTTGCCTTTTATGTAGTAGGTTTTGAGTTAGAGTTAGTCTCGGTGGCCGAAAAGTCAACCTTTTCTGAACATTTTCCTTCAAAACCACAACCATCTTTGGCAGCAAAGAAGCCAGAGGATGAATAGGCTTCCAATTTGCTTGGTTATAGATAGGGAGATGCTGGCAGAAATTTGCAAGCATTTGCATATATACAATTGTCTGTCTGATGTTTGCTTCCATGCTTGCTCTCCTCCTCTGCTCCCTGTTCTCTTTGTGCAGTGAATTACTAATACAAATACAGATAATGAAATTTCTGATCCCAGCCTGAAAAGCCGTCGCACATTTTGAAAGGTATCTGGGGAAAATGGATGGGTTCCCTTGATCTCGTTGCTTTATCCAGACAAGGAAATGAAGAGGAGAAAGTAATTACAGGGACTTGTCTTTGCAGGTACAATGAGTGGCACCGACAGGATTTCTTTTCAGAGAATCTTGTAGAGATGCTATTTGCTTGTTAATACCAATAGGTATTTGCCTGGAAATAGAGTTTACTTATTAAAATGTGTGTTGAGCAGATGGGACGCTGTCCACAGAAAGCAGCACAAGTTCCGTCCTTGTGGCTTCGGAACAGGGTGGGTCGAGGGTCAAGTGAAATTTGCCCCCAGGATTGAGGAATTCCCCAGGGAAGCCATGATAGTGTAAATCCTGGAGGCAGGAGGAAAGTAAATTCGCCCCCAAAGCATCTTTTGGTGAATTACTGCTCCTGCATACTCAGGAACCACCACTTTCTTAAAGCAGAAGTGTGATTTTGTAGGGCAACTGGAGGTCGTGGCTCAGTGGCCCTGAGTAGGTGACGATAATGTCAGTGATGCTCAGCTTGCCTGATTCCAGAATATGTCCCTATTAGCTGTTAGAAAGTTCTCTGGAGAAAAGACTGAAAATCAACTTTAATTGGAAACTTTTCAGGGTAACAAACAACATTTTCTTATACCTATTCCTACTGTGGACCCAAAGTTAATACTATTATAAGCAGGCAACTAAAATTAAGCCCATGCTTTCTTGAACAATCAAATGAATAAACAATGAAGATTTAATTGTCAATGTACTATGTAATTCATAGCATATCATGATCACCTTGGGTTCCAAAAATGTGTGTCAACTCTTTACTTCTTTTTAAATAATTTATGATTTCACCTATTGTTGACCTTTAATCACATGTCATGTAGCAAACGCCAATTCTGTTTGTCTGAACAGGTTTCTAAACAACCCAAGTTTGTGTTGCCAGTTTGTACAAAAAGAACAAATATTTGCTTTTTATGTCATGTAAGTATGTGCATGCTGTCAAACAAGACTGGCTTAAAGAGGCTAAGATTTTGTCTTTCATAGCTCACTGAGGGACAGCTAATCTATATCAGAAATAATTCTAGATGTGGAACTGCCATGTGGAAAATATAGACTTCCCGCTGATTGCAATGCCATCAGTAGAAAAAAATTTAGCTGAAAAATGTTATGAAATGTTTATTTTGTCATACAGCCTAGAATATGTTGGGAATAGAATAAAAAAGAGGGAAATGGTTTAGAAGACTGCTCTAACAGCTATTACTCTATTGGAAATTAGTGGTATTATAAGATTTTTAAGTAGACATACATATATGAAATGATATAACTTTACATTAGAACAGTGTTAAGTAGAAAACAGTGATAGCATTATTTTAGATAAAGTACATTCATTTTTTGAAATTACTGGTGTTAAAGAACTCTTTCGGCAATAGCTAGGTTCTTTGTTTTCTTTCGTTTCTTTGTAGCATAGCCTTTATAGCCCATATGAGATAGGTTGAGGTACACTGTTACAGCTGGAGTTACAGGCGGAGAATGAATGAAAGAATATTTCTCTTAAAAATGAAAACAGTGTTCATCTTAATGGTGCTGTTGGACTATCCACTGTGGAGGGTTAAGCTAGTATGTGAAATTCATCTGCAGATATAATGGATACCAATCTGAATATGAAATATTCATTATGTGCCATATTGCTTCTGTTTGGACTCACGCCGTCTGCCATTGTAGGTGGGACCATGGGCCGATTTTCCCCTCTGACTTATTTCCTGTTTCATGATGCCTAATGTGCAATATTACTGGGATATGTCAGCCATGGAGCTACCTTATTGGTGTGACTGTGGTCCCTGTTTTCCTTTATACAACGAAAAATTCACTGTTCGAGTGTTGCTGTCTGCCTTGCACAACACATTTTATAACATAGAAAGAGAATTTTAATAAGACCTCCAAAGGGTCTGCTGCCATTTTTAGAGGGAACGTTTCCTATAAAGGAAGTACATGGAAACTCCCAAGAGAAAGCTGTTGAAAACACCCCCAGTGAGAAGAACTGGTGTCATCCCATTTTATTGTCTACCTGTCACCACAGCCCTCGCTTGATGCTGACAGGCTGCTCTTTTCTCTTGTAGCCAGTGCTGCTTAATGTCATTTTCTTGGTTGAACATCTTTATTTCTGACTTGTTACAAACCATTAACTAGTTTCCAGTTTTCAATGTCCTGGCTACTTGTGACTAGTAAGTCATTTGGCATAACAAGGTTTCCCTTTATCTTCTTGCTAAAGAAAATCTCTGCATGAAATGATCAAACTTCCAATTTTTATGAATTCTAGCAGATAGGAAGTGCCTGTCATCGGATGCAAGGCATCTTTTCTGAAAGCATATTCCATTTCGTATAATAGAACATGACAGACACACTAGGTAACCATTAGGCTCCAAGGTTTAAAACAATTTAGGTGAAAAGCAGAGAGTTTTACAAATATACTTACTTGCGATGGTTTCAAATAAACATACATTGTTTTTAATCGGATTTCCTGGATGAAATGTTTTCAGACATAAAATTTTTCGAATACATTTTGGAAAGCATTCAGTGATTTAACAGTTGTCAATCTCTAATAAATACACTTTTAAAGTGTAGTTTTTTGTAGCATTGCTAAAAAGAAGACTGGCTGCTTTGGACGTTGATGTTAAAATAATATATACAGACATGTGGCTTGATGACATTGCTAAATCTTTTCCTCGATTAATCCATATTATTAAAGTTTTAAAAGTATACTTTTAAATGTTATGAGAAAATCTATTAATAAAATGTGATAGTGTCTAAATCCTTAATAGGAATATTTATCGATTTTTTTCTAATTAATGGATCAAGGAGTTTTAAAACATCAGTCACTGACTTAGCAATTCTATAACTATCTTAGTGAAATTTATCTTAGTGAAATAGCTGAGCAAGTGCGTAAACATACATGTTCAGTGTATGTGGCATTGTTTTTTAATTGTGAAAAATCTGAGAGCGCTTAACAATCTATTAATAAGAGAATGGATAAATGAGCCATGGTACCTCTATAAAATGGAACACGATGTAGTTTAAAAAATGAACTGTGAATGTATGTGCTGATATGGGGAATGTCTTTGATATATTGTGGAGTGGAAAAAAGCAAATTGCAGCATAGTACATTGAGTGTGATACCATTTTTGAGGGTAGGGGGAACTCTCTCCCCCCACCTCCTCTCTCCCCCCACCTCCTCTCTCCCCCCGCCTCCTCTATCTCTGTATGAACAGAGAACATAGCCTGGAAGAATACACACTGGACAACCTCTGAGTGTGAAGGAATGGAGGAAATAAGAAGAAAGACTTGATTGTTTGCTTTGTATACCTCCATATTATTTACATTTAGATTCTCTGATGTTTATAGACAGTATGAGTTCACTTGACAATCTGGTTAAATAATTTAAAAAGGAAATCTTGTGTCATGTAAAAAGTATAGGCTAAAAAGAAATAAATGTAGCTACTTAAAATTGCTAACAAAGAAGCACGGCTTCCTTCCATTTAGTTAGCTCTGGCACTCAGAGCGTGTGTGTCTCTCTATGTATTTTAATGACAAAACCTCAAAATCTGGGGGCACATGCTGTCAACCCCGAGTATATGTCATTTCAGGCATCGACAGTGGTCTTCAGTTGGTTTCTTGGTGCTGTATTTTAAGTCAGCTCATAAATTATTAATAGTACATGTGTAGGTCAGAGACACACTAACCCTGACAATCATTCCATAATATTCTCTCTTTAGCATTAGAAGAGAAGAGAAGGGAAGAATCAATATGCAACATCAGAGGTACATTTCACATAGATGTGGTAGATGCACTTAGAAAAAAAGAGTGAGATCTTTACAAAAACCTGTCAGCCTAGCATTAATCTTGTATTATGAATAATGTGGCTATCTATGAATCTTTAATATTTTTTAAATGATGAAATTGTTTGGTATGCTCTACCAAAGCAAATTTGATAAAACATGAGAATAGTTTGATCAATGAAGATGTTGATATACATGAATAAAAAAATTCAAATCTAGCTCATTAAAGCAGAAAAAAGAACAGCTGCACTTTGACCTCAGGGTAAATAAATTTAATTCTAGCAGGGTCCATAATGCCTAGAAATTATTCTTTAAACAAATTATAAAATAATTGTTCGGTTAAAACCATCAACCTACTAGACAGGAAGCTCTGGTAACGGACTACTAGCAACCAATATGGTGCTGGTTCTCAGATTCTAATAAAAACTGTATTTGAAAATTCCTAACAAACACACAGATTAATGTATCATTTATAGGATACGGCAGTGCTGAGAAAGATTACAACTGCAGTGGCTTGTTAGAAATACTGTTATATTCATTTTTTTCTTCCATGAAGTAATCCTGGAATCATTTTTTCCAGGTTTAATTTTCAGTGAGAGTAAAAAAAGTAGATCAAGAACTTTGCTTATGAAATTTGCCTAATGAAGAAATTTTAATCAGTGCTTGTTGAACTGAAGGTAAAAATATAGTTTGTTTCTACAGATTTGAGAATTAACATGTATCTGATTGTTAATATTTGATTCTTGTTTAATTATTTATGATATCAAGGAATGAATCTGTCAAGTAAATAATGAAATGCGTACATGCAGCATATGTAATTAGGTTAGGTGCATAAATCCAAAATGTTCACTTTATAGTTGTCAATGTAAAATTTATTAATAATGAGAAATGGTAACTGAAGAAAATTCTTAACACAGTCCGCCTCATTAGTGTGGGTTGTAGCAATTGTTAGTCAGAGAAGAGGAGGAGGAGAGGGATGGAAGGGGAAGTTAGGCTTCATTTTCTTAGTTGTGCTTTAATTGTTTTAAAATATTAGTGAATTGGAGCACATTTTCCTTTCTCTTGTTTAGAAAAGTATGATTTAAACAAATGGGTTGTGGTTTGAGTGAATGCCGCAAATGGAATGATTCCGTATTGAAAAAAAATAAGAGGCCCTAGGATTTCTAAACCCAAACAATCATGTAACGGGGAAAATTCAACTAATGCTTGGGAAGGAAAAACCTACTTTTATGATTGAACCATTAGATTCTAATCTTAAAATTTGGCTTCAAACTCACTAATGGTGAAAAGATAGCCAGCAGTGTATTACCAGCTACACTTTTCCATTTTCACCTTTCTTCATTCGCTGAACTAGAGCGGAGGAAGGAACTACCTCGTCAGGGATGTTCCTTGTACCCTGGTTTGCCTGGGCTGCTGGGACAATTAATGAAGTGAACTTGAGCAGAACTCACATACCCGTGAGTGGGGCCTGATGGTACCTGGTACTAGTTGGGAATCTCTGGATGTGATGGTCTGGAGGTCAGAGGACACACTCTCTGCCCCTGGGGATACAGTGTGAATCCAGCCCCTGCAAGGACCTGGCTGAGTGGGTGCCACCAACTCCATATTAAGGAATAATATGGACTTGATAACCTGGTTAGATTTAGTTCTGTCCTTAATGTTAATCACTAATAGCATCGTGTGGTATAAAGGGGAATCAACCAGGAAATAAGATAATAAGATCCCACACTACCACTAACTAGCCTAGAAACTTCCAGAAAGTTCTTGAAATTCTAGGGTCTTACTTTCTTCACTTATCAAATTTGAGGGCTGTAATTCTGGCTTTAATAGCCTACAATTCACAGAGATGATATTGAAATACATCAGATTTTATTCAAGCAGTTCCATGAGCTTCTGGAAAAAAAGGCGGAGTGAGGTGGTATTATTATAGGAACATTCATCATCTGACTGGGTATTGTTATTGAAGCAGTTATACATTTATTAGAAGATGGAAGATATAATCACAAAAGGAAGTCCATGTATTATTTTAGTAAATGTTATGAATCTAACTATAGGCACCATTTAAGAACTCTCTGTCTCACATACATAAAAGTTAAAAGAGAAGCGGAAGGCCTGTTTAGGATAAAGAAGTGACATACAAAACATAGAATACATTTTGCAATATTCCTACCTGCCTTGGCTAAAAGAGTGGAATGGTTATTTAATAACTTTATCCTCAAAAGCTTCTATGACTTACGGGTTTTTAAAAGGGTAATAATCTGATGGTAAATAATCTAGTTATCAAATTATTTGTTAAATCAAATAAATTGTTTGCTATCCTCCTGATCTTAAGTCTCAGATGTCTACAAACTAACTAATTAAGGGCATCCCAGACAAGAAAAAGTTAAAGGAGTTCATCACCACCAAACCAGTATTACAAAAAATGTAAAAGGGACTTTTAAAAGGGGCCG
>NW_011888850.1:3502713-3531207 GCF_000151845.1 Pteropus vampyrus
TAATCTTTAATATTATTTAAGGAAACCTTTATGTAGAATCCATACAATGGCTAGTTACTTAGGGGAAAAAAGTAAAAGAGCAATTATGATTTTACCACCCAAGAAAATTACTAGTTGAATTCAGCCAATCAATTTGCTATTGACTAAAGCAATATATACCAATTTTTTGAACACATGTTTTGTAGAAAGAACCAATACAAGAATAATGTAAATGTGACTATTTTTGACTTTTAAATGATAAAGCATTGTAAGTTGTAGAGAGATACTTTAGGTTGCGTACCCAGTAATTCTTTCTTCTTTCTTGGGAATCACTCTTCCTCTACAAGTCCAGATTCTTGAGAAGAATGAATTTTTTTTTTTTATTTAAGTCATCTATTCCTATATATCGGAATGGCTAAAATTCAGCTTTTGTTTTGATAATGCCTGTCCTATCCCCTGTCTTCTTTCTCACCCCTTGATATAAATTCTGATTAATCACCAGTGATGATCATCTTATCTCCCTTGCCAGTGAAAGCTTGGGGATAGGCATGTGACCTCGTTCTGGGAAATGAAATATGAGAAAAGATCTTTGGAGAGATCTTAATTTCCTCACTCTTAAGAAGAAATTTAAGGTAAGAACAGTCCTACTTTTTTTGGCTGGACTTTCCTTGTCTTCAAGTGATTCCTGGAACAATGGCAGCCATTTTGAGACCTTGAGGGGAACAAGCTAAGGACATGATCAACAAGCTGAAGATGGCAGAGTGGAAATTGGAGAAGAACCTGGGCCCTTGACAACATTAAACATTATTGAGCCATTGAATTAATCAACCTCCGTACCTGCTACTTTGAGAGTTCTTACATGAGATTACATTTTCCTTGGTGTTTCAGCTAGTAGAGACAGATTTTCTATTTTATCAAATAAAGCAAGAGGTATAAGAAGCTTTATTTTATTACATCTAAGAGAATAGCTCATCCTTAAGTTGGGAGTGAGGATTATACATTCTGCTCATAATATTTATTGTTCATTTTACTTGTTTGTATCATAATATTTAAGTCCTCTGTTATTTGGACATGTGCATTATTTTAAGAATACTGGGTGTAATATTACTAAATACAACTGAGAACAAATACTAGGCAGCTCAACATTTTGTCACTAAACATGAAGAATGGGAAAGGCTTCTTGGGAGAAGTGGTCTTTAATCTGGACCTAGAAGGCTCAGTGACATTCAAACATTTGGAGATGGGGTTCAGGGAATTCTACCGTCTAAAGTGTAAACAGTGTGTTTTGTGGGTATTTAATGATAGAAAGATAAGGCTGAAGATGATTGGGTACAGATTGTGGATCGTCCCAAATGTCATACTAAGGAGATTGGGCTTCCTTTCTCGGTGGTGGGAAACGTAAGAGATATTTGAGCTGGTCACCATGTATCGATTCTACATGAATTGTTAAAGCATATAGTACATATTTTAATGTAGTTTTTTGCATATTTTAATGAAAAATGTGCATGATTTGAATGAAACAATAAAAATGAAATTTCCCTTCTAATTTGAAGTCTATGTTTTAAAGCAGTTGCCAAGGGAAACTACTAAGTGACTGGTTAGGTAGCCATTGTCTTCCAAAAAACATTCAAAACCAAACCAGATACACATTCTCTAGAGAGACTGTGTGAAGGTCAGAAAACAACATACCAAAAGCAGTCAAGTTCAGACACCGGGGTATTGGTGGGCATGACGGTCAGATGGAGGGTCCCATGCTCTAGGAATGAAGAGGTGCTTTGCCTGTGTCGACCAAGAGATGTCCTGATGGAAAAGGGAGTTGGGAAAAAGCTGCTTAGAGCCTTGAGACTGAATGAGGTTGGAGGTGAGTGCCCAGAAAGAGAAGTTGGAAGTGTGAGGTTCAATTTTAAGTGCCCGAGAGCAGACCTTCTCAAGTCATTTTACTGATGAAGAAAGGGAAAGAGCAGGAAAGAGATATGACCACATTTCTGGAGTTTTTCATTTGCTTCTGTATGTTTTTTCTCGTGCCAAAAGGGAATGAACCTAAAAGATAACTCTGAATAAACATGAAGCATCATGATTTTCCTGCTGGTAGACAGAGGTTGGAGTGAGACTTAACCTAAACGTTAGCCCCGTCATTAAATCCTGCAAATCTAGCTCCTCTAAGAGTAGCTTTGCTGGTTGGCTCCTTCTTCCATGGTTACCAGATGGTGAACACCATCAAACCACACACAGCTCCAAGGTACCATCTAGCAGAAGAGATGGGAATCACTTGTTTGCCCTCCCCTCCCTCTCTTCCCTTCTCTTTCCATCAGGGACACACTTCCCAGAATCCCCCAGCAAATGTCCCCTTGCATGGCGTGGTCAAGACTGGTCAGACGTTCTTTTCTTAAGCAAGCCCTGGACAAAAGAAGGAGTTGAACAAACAGATTTAGACTATTTAGTATTTACCCTCGGGTCACAAGGGAGAGGAAGGAATGGCTTGGAGGTGGACTGGGAGGGAGAAAGAAGGGGGTGTGGGACAACCTTGCGAGCTGCAAGAAAGGCCCAGAAAGGAAATACTGCAAAGTAGTGGAGGGCACGGTCTCTGGAGGGTTGCTTTCTCATCAGAGCTCCACCTCTTCCTAGCTGCATTACCCTGAGCCTCTTGCAAAGTTTCCCTAAGCCTGGGTTTCCAGGAAGGAGGTCAGGTCGTTGAGGCAAAAATAATCTAGGTAAAACAGTTGGCATAATGCTTCGCGCATAAGCCCTCAGTAGATATGTTTACTATTACTGTTGTTGCTGCTGTGGTTATTATTAATAAAAGTGACCTAGCTCTTGTCCTTGAGGAGTTCATAAGGAGTCCACCTGTAATAAGCGGAGCTGTCACAAGGCAGGAGGCGACTTCCTTACCGGGAGTGCGTCTTCACCTCTTTCTCTATGTCAAAGGAAGGAGAGGCTCTGTAAGGACTCCCTTCTGCACACGACCTGCCTACCTGCTTCTGTTCCCATAGGATTGCGCATCAAGGCCGAGGGTTTGGGAAGGGGTTCTGCGCAGCACCGTCCCCGTGGCACCTGGACTGGGAGACCTGGGGGGCAGGGAGCCGCACACCCCCTCACTGCTCAGCATGCGCAATTGGGACGCTAGGGATGCTGTCGTCCAGTCACCGTGGGCGTGGCGGGCAGGGACCCGTGGGGCTCCCCCTCCTCCATCAGGGTTCAAGGTGACGAATCCTGCCCGCGGCGTACTCTATTTTCTTGTCATTTCCTCGCTTTAATTAGATGACAGTTAAGAAGCCGGGCATTTGTTTAACATTCACGAGCAAATCTTAGTAGATACGCAGTTCTCAGCCACCCCTATCCAAATTTTGTTTCCCAGACCGGGGTCCACTGGGGCCCTCAGAGCGGGGGGAGTCGGGCCGAGGTCCGGAGGCGCAGGGGCGCGGGCCGCGGGCCGCGGGGCGGTCCATGACGTCGGGGGGCTCCCGGGCCTCCACCCGCAGCCGGTGGCAGAGGGAGGCAGGCGGTGGAGTCGGGCAAGCCATTTGCATTCGCCTGCAGTCATTTTTATACGCGGAGGTAATGAAGTTGTCAGCGGCGCCCCGAGTGTGGCAGAGCCTGATATTCAAATAGAGCCGCGCGCTGCGCCCTGCCCCCAGCCCGCCCGCGGGTCCCCGCATGAGCGCGCGGCGCCCCGTTTCCTCCTGGCGGCCCAGGCTCCCCCACGCCGCACCCCGCTCCCCGCTCCCCGCCTGTCGCCGTCGTTCTCTCTCATTTCTTCCCTTGCGTCTTTGTCTCCCTCTCCTCGCATCCCCCCTGCTTCGTGTCTCCGGGAAAGTGCCTCAGATACCAGCGACCCTCCCCGGGCTGCCCGCGCGTGGCCTCGCACACCACAGACGCCTGCGGGCTGCCCTGCCGACAGCACATTGGGGGGAGAGTGAGCAGCCGCGAGGCCACCACCCTCACCCTCGCCATTTCCGCTCTCTTCCCCTCCCCCAGGAGCCCCTCGGTCTCCTCTTCGTGTCCATCTGCGAGAAAGGACCTGAGACTGACATTATCACTGTAGCCTAAAGCGCTTTCCTCCCCTTTCTGAATACATATTTGTGGTTATGTTTATGATGACAAAAAACAAAACATATCCACCCACTCAGGCGGCTAAGAAAAGGCTGTTCGGAGTGTGCAGCACTGGCAGGGAAATGAGGTGGAAAGCTAGACACACACCTGCTTTGAGATAGGTAGGTGACGGAGGACAGCCAGCATTTGAGCTACCGGGGTTCATTTTCCTAGGCCTCTATTGCTGTGCTGTCACCCACTTGGCCACGTGTGGCTATTGAGCACCTGAAATGTGCGGCTAATACTTACTGGGATGCGCTAACTGTAAGATTCAGACTAGATTGTGAAGACTCTGAAAAAAAAAAAAAGCTGCCTCAATCATTTAAAAATATTGATTGGATATTGAAATGATAATATTTTGGATATATATTGGGTGAAAGAAAATATATCATTAAAGTCAAATCTGATTTTACCTTTTAAAAAATGTGGCTACAAAGAACATTTAAAATGACATGTGGCTCACATTTTATTTCTCTTGGGCGGCGCTGGTCTAGAGGCTTAAGACTCAAGGAATGGTTCTTGAACCCTCTCACCTTACTCTGCCAGTGCTTTGGAACAGGCAGGGAGAGAGAGAAGGTTCTTGATCTTAAGCATCAAAGGCCCCAGAAAACAATTAGGAAATAATTGGGATTGTATTGAAAACCTTGACCACACTGAGTAGAAGCTGTGGCTTAGATTACGTCAACGGCTCTTTCTTTCCCTTTGTTCACTGTAAGGAGAGACCCTGCCACAGTCACTCCACAACTCCGTGGACCAACGGTCCATGTGAGAAGTTGGGCCTCTAGGAGCGTTTTGTGCCTTTTAGGAGCTATTTGTTGCACGCTAAACTTACTGACATGCCATTCAGAAGAGTGAATACTGTGTATGCACTGTAACAACTATCTCAGAAGTATTTTTGGTGCACATTGTTCTTTAGCAGGCGTAGGCTGCAGAGCAAGGGCTCCCGGAGTAGGCATTGACATGCGCTGCAAATGATCCAGGCATGGGGGGAGTCCCTGGGTGTGCACTGACTGCACACATGGCCACTGCTCCTACAGGGCTTTTATGGCGCAGCTTGCCAATGATCCATGCGTTAAAGACTCCCTAAATACACATTGACACGATAGACTGGAACTGTTTGGGTCTATCGTGGCAATGATCCGGGGATAATGGCGGTGTCTTATGCACTTTCCTTGAGATTGGAGTGCTTATGGTCCTAATGGCAGAACCAGAACTGCCCCACTTATGTCCTATTGTGACTCCTGGTGCAGAGTGCATGGGTCTTTGACCTCCTGCATCATGATGACAAGGTGGCATTGCTAATGTTTGCTGATGTTTTAACTGAGGCAACGGGGTTAGATTTCCCCTCCCTGCTTTTTTCAAATGCACTTTTTGTAATTCAGTACCTGGATGAGGGGGGAGGGTCCATGTACTGATGGTTTCATCTGGTTAATAATAAGCTAAAGACTTAGGAAAAGTCATATTTAAAGTCAAAAAAGTAGTTTGGGGAAAATAAATTTGAGAGAGCATATGAGTTTGAGAGAGAGTTAGTATGGAATAAATAACTTCAGAACTGAGAAAATCTGATTGGTTAAATCGAAATAGATAAAATAAGAAGGTGATAAGTAGATAGACAGAATGACACATTTGGAAATCATAAAAGTAATATATTCAATAGTAAAATAATTTAAACACTGCAGAAATGTATGAAATAAAAAATAAATTTCCCCCTTCTTTTCCTATCTTGTATGCCACCCACTGTTATAATCTCTTAATTTTTGTATATTCTACCAGTAATTTTTATACATTTACGAGTACATGTATCTATTCTGTTTGGGTTAATGCCAAAAATAACTCTTCAGTGCCTTGTACTGAGTTAATAATATATTGAACATCTTTCCTTTTCACCATATTTAGATCTGTTGCATCCTTTGTAGTGATTGCATGGAATTCTAGGGTATGGATATAATAATGTTTAAATTTATGCCATTTCAACCATTACTGCAATGAACATCTTTATCGATTTGCAGATTTGTGCCCATATGTTCATAGGATAAATTTTTAGCACTGTAAATGCTGAGACAAAGAGGCGTACATTTAAAATCTTGATACATATTGCCAACTTGGTAACCAGAATGATTATGCTACCTTATACTCCAGCTAACAGTATGTGTGCCTATTTTCCCGCTCTAGGCCAGCGCAGCATTCTAGCATGGAAGACACTTCTAATGCGCATGAGTGAATTTTCATACCGGGTTCTCTGCACAGCTTTACGGTGAGAACCCAGGACGGGGGCGGTGTAGATGCAATGAAGTGCGGGAGACAGGCTACGGAGTAGGAAGTCCTGTTCATGATTGCTCCCCAGTACACACTGAGACCAGTTGAATTTTGATATTAACATGTCAATATGGGAGAACTGGAAATAGATCACATTAATTCATCATTCAGCAAAAATTTGTTGGGAAGTTAGAAGGTACTTCACTGGATCGTTAGCCCCTTGAGAGCAAAAGCTTTGACTTTTTATATTTGTGGTTTCCACAGAATTAAGGAATGAGGCCTGGCCTAACATATGTGTGTGTTTACTGTTGTTTATTGGCTTATTTAATTTGTCGGTTTATTATCCATTATTATCTGGCTTTACCTGAAGCTGGGGATTCAGATGGCTGGCATTTAACCCTTGCTCCCAGCAGCTCCCAGTGAGAGAGACAAAAAGATGTAAAGCAGTCTGAAAATTCGCACAGTCCAGCAAAGTCAACAATGGGCCACTAACTGTGATGGAGTCAATAGTTTCCCCAAAGTTTGATATTTGAGCTGGGCCTTGGAAGATATTAGGAGCAGTTTCCAGACCGACAAGGAAGAACCGACTGCTAGACAGAGAAAACAGCAGTGAACGGGCGGAGCTTTGTGGGAATGCGGTGTGAACGGCCCACAGGGATGTGTGTCAGGAGGAAGTGGAACAGAAGGGGTGGCACCGCCCACTTATGCGGAGGCGTCGAATCAGATGTCCTGGAGCATGAAGGAAGTGAGATAGAGGGAAGGAGTAGGGTTCTTATTCAGGCTCTGTGTCTGAATTGTAGGGGACATTCGGAAGCCATGGAGCTTTAAAAGCTTTCAAAATGGGATGTTTATCTAGGCTAGATAATTTCTAATATTTTTCTTATCTCTAAAATTCTGTGGCCTACAAGCTGTAAGACTTGAGCTTGCCTGCGAGGATCTTCTCTTCTGGGTGTGATATTTTTGGGTGTTCTTTTAAGATAGCAGTAAATGGCTGGTTAAAATTTGCCTGAACTATCTTGGCTACTTACTGTGATTGCAAAGACTGCATTTGCTTTTTGGCAAACACACACACACACACACACACACACACACACACACACACACGCACACACACGAGAATGAAGAAGAAAACAAAACAACAGCAGGCATCATAAATCTTTTGATAATTACTCTTCATATGCAACCAAATCCTATCTTTACTGCAAGTTGCACAGACACTGCTTAAATGGTTTTCCTGAAGTATATTGCAGAGTTGGATGTCAAATGTCCTGTTTCTTGGGATTTATATGCTGAATAAATTTCACTGGATTTGATAAGTATGCCATCCATGTCCTTCTCTGTGGCAGAGGGGAATTTTGACTGAGGCAATGTCTAAAGAGACAGAGAACCCTGTGACCTATTGATTAGGGACCTCCTTCCAAGCTGACACCAATACTCTGAGAATTATTACCCAGCCCATCTTGCCCAAAAGAATGAGGTACTTGGTTTAAGTCTGTGCTGACTTTTAAATGAACTTTGTGTAATTCCTCTAATTTTTAGGCTTAGGGTTTCCCAAGTTGTATTTGAGGCTATCTGGAAGCAAACTAAATATCAGCTGACTTCGCATAGGACCAAACACATGCCACAATAATATCTCTTGTGAGCAGTGACTCACTTAAGATCAGGTTTGGTGAAATTACTGAACCATTGAAGAATGATGTCTTGCCAGCCTTATTGGTCACTGTCCAGAGTCTTGAATTTTACAAATGAAAGCAGAGTCAAACCATCTACCCCGCACGCCAATCGAGGGGATTTCCAAAATAGCTTCCTACGAGATTATCTTGTATGTGGAATCTGTGGCAATGACCTCTGAGAGGAACTCCTGATGGAATCAAATTTGATATTCTCATTGGCTTGGAGCAAGGCCTGGGCGCTGAGAATAAATTTCTAATTTTCTCAGAAATCAAACAGCAGCACAAAGTTATTAAGTGTATGAAGAGAGAAAATTCCTATTGCCTGGATAAGTAAGTGGCAATCCCAAATCATTGTCAGGGTTTTGGGGACATGCAGTCTTTGTTCAGACAGCAGAGTCTTTCATCAATGATCCACCCGCAGTTTCAAGGAGGGGAGTAAAGAGTTCTTGGGAAGAATGCTCATCGTGAAAGAGTAGTTAAGAGCAGCCCTTAACTGGCCTGAGGTAGAGCACCTGGCAGAGCATGTCTTATAATCATTGGGCATCAGGAAGCTTATGTATTTTTATACCAGTGAAGACCAGGAGGTCCAAAAGAACTCATATGGGGGCCATGACCAACAGGTGAAAGTAATGCTAGTTGTTAGTCTCTGACTAATAAGACATCACCCTAACTTTTTTCATGGCCATTTATCAAGATAATTGAGACTAACTTCACAGTAGTTGTGTAGCTGATATTTCTAGACCTATGTTGTGATTCTGAAGTTTGGCTCCTTCTTGAGGAAGCTCAGGAAAGAACAAAATTAGTGTCCAAAAATTCTATGTGCTTATGATCTAGCGAAATAACTAGACCATATCTAGGTGCTCAGTGGGAATTGATCAAATAATGGGTAAAGAAGGAAGGACGGAATGACCCAATGTTAGATAAACAATAAAAAAGTAACAGAATTGTTTTTATCTAGTATGAGAATACCTATGCATGAAGAGAGAAATGACTACAAGCCTAACCATGTAGGTGGTAGGATCTCACTACTTGTCACTAAAAGTTGAAAAAAGAACAATTAGAAAAACAAATCAATTTCTAAGACTTTCGCCTTTGAAAAACTCAATTATAGGAAGATCTCTCAAAAGAGACTACATGTCTTAAATTAGACATGTCATCAGTTGACTTGAGTTTCTAATCCAACAAGATAGCTTTGAATAAGTCACACATAACTAGTGAACTGTACTAGTGTTTCAGTACTTAAAGCCCATGAAGTTCCTTACTCCGAAGTGAAAAATGAGGGAAAAGAAGAGACACTAAAAATTTGCCAAGGTCATTCCAAGTTTATGAGAAAATCAGACTATCAAGATGAAACAGGAAAATTCCAATAAGGAATCAGAATTTTTTTTTCGCCTTCGAAAACATGTGTGGCTTCTTCAGTAAATGAAATTTGGACCCACCACAGAAGATTGAATTCCTGTAAGAGTGATTTAACTGTGGAAGACGAAGTCACTGTACTTCACATCAGGGGCTGCAGAAAATTCATTGTCATACTCAGAATTGTTTTCTTGGCATAAAATGTAAGAGATCTGGAGGATAAAACCTAGATAACGAGTTTCGTTTGGCACCAACATTTTAACATCAGATCTTAAGGGCTCACCAAAGCTATGAGACAGAGAAAGCAATTCTTCAATGGTTAAATGGAGCTGCTTTAAGAAGCACTGGATATTTCTACATTTCCTGGTAAATTGAGATAGTCTTCCAGTGTGCTTTTTTTGCAGGTTAAAATGTTCCGTGGTTGGATATGCTACTACAGTAGTTTTCAAAGTGGGGTTAGCAGGGGAGACACATTAAGATATTTGTTAAATTTTAAAGGCAAATTCCCGTACCCCTGAAACCAACAATAACACCTCCGGGGGTGATTCTTAAGCGCATCCAGCTTTGAGAACTCCTGTGGTTAGGGCTGCAGTGGTGTGATCTAAAGTTATTGGCAAGTTATATGCTGGAGGAAATAGGCATGGTTGTACAAATGCTTATTCTTAAAAATAAAAACAACTTTATTATTTTTCTCAGTAGAAAAATGGTCTATACCCATTGTAAAAAAAAATCAGTGTTGGAAAATATAAAGAAGAAAGTATTTTATATACTTATTTTAGATTAGCATAATTAACTCTTTAAAATTGTATTTGTTGCAAATATTTTTTTGTTTGCCATTTGCCTTTTTTTTAATTACAGGAGTTTTACATTTTTTATGAAATAAAATTTATCAGGTTTCCCTCTTTTTATTTATGGCTTTTGACTCATGATAAGAAAGACTGCTATTTTCCTTGGATAATAAAAATCATCTTTTTCCCCCCTATTACTTTTATAGTTTCAATTTTTACATTTAAATTGTTGATCCCTCTGGAATTTAACTCAGTATTAAAGAATGAGGCCGAGATCCAGCTCTATTTATTCTTTCCAAATGGCTAGCTAGTTTTTTCAAGATCATTTCTTTAATAATTCATCTTATTCCCACTGATATAAAATGCTACTTCTATTATGTACTAAATGTCCATATATACTGTCTAGGCTCTACCATGGTCATGTGATCACTCTGCATTTCTGTGGCAGGACCACATATTTTAATATCTCATTACTATTCATTCTTAGAATCTTCCTGGCTATTCTCGAATGTTTATTCTTCCAGATGAACTTTAGAATCATTTTTCAAAGTTTCAAAGAACATCCCGTAGGGATTTTCGTTAGAATTGCATTTAATTTATAGATTAATTTGGGGGGAGAATTGGCGTCTTCACAATGCTCAGTATTATGTGAGAATGAGACATAATTCCCAAGTCGCTCAAGCCTTTGTTTGAATGAGTCTCTGCATGTATCACAAATAGATTTTGCCTGTTTCTTGTAAAGTTTATTTCTCGGTATTTTAGGGGGTTCTATTGGTTTAATGATTAACTATATGGTTTTTAGGTATGTGCTTAAACAAGCTACACTCTGGCATAGAAGGGAAGCTTGGAGCTGGATTGCTGTGTTTTAGGGAATAAACCCATGTATCTTTGACGTAACTTCCAGGTTACTATGAGGCCTTGGGTACATGCTCCTCTCTGCTCTTATTTTCCCATGTGACCGGTAGGAAATCTGGCAGGGATTTGTAAGCATCAGTGGCGATGCTTGAATCCCTTAATGTGGGGTTTTGGTTCTTAGTGAGTCCTCAGATAGGGGGACTATTTGGCAACCAGGCCAAGGAGTTCATTTCAAAATTCCTTACAAGGCTGAGATTCCTTGAAGCTTTCAAAAATGTATTTGTGTCCAGCAGATTAACGAAAATGCTCTTAATAAAAGCACTGTTCTAATAGCCTTCCCGCCTCCACTCCTCATCTTCCCATGATAGCCTATTTGATATCAATAAGAGATCTCATGCAATGAGTGTCTGGTGCTGAGCACCAACCATCACTGCTGAAAGGCTTAACCCCAGCCACATCACAATGGGAGGCCCATTCTTTTTTACATTGTTAATTAATGGTCTCTTTGAGAATTGAGGGAGGGGCTTCAATGAGTTAATAGCTTAGAAAAATACATCTGAGGTACACAGGCCATTTGGAGTGCCCAGTTAAGAATGATTTGCCACATATAGGAGAGCTTAAAGAAGACTATCGCAAGCATGGGCATTCAGCTAAACCAATGGTTAGACCCACATACTTAATGGAATAATCACCAACATAACCGATTCAGCATAATGGTCTTTTAATACAGAAACAATTACTTTGGATAATAAAATAACACTTTTAATTTGCTTGACACCAAATTTGACCTATGTGGATCATCCGATGGCGAGGTGAGGGCAAGGAAAGTCTGTCGAGTTCTAAATACATTATAAAGTGATAAGACATAAGGTACTTCAGGCCTGAGATGCTTTAAATGGCTTAGTGGAAAAATAAAACGATTATCAGAATATGCTGTTGCTTTGGAATTTCGCAAATACTTCATAATTTATTATTGATTTCCACAAGTTTCCTTAGGAAGAAATAATTAAACCTTGAAGTTGATGCACTCTGATTAAATTTGTTCATTTTGAACACCTACTATGGGGCATGCTATGGGAGATAGTCAATCAGTAAATTTTTGTTGAGTGAAAAATAATGCCATACCCGGGGAAGAAAATGTAAATTTTCTCCACTATGGTAATATCTTTATATCTATCTTTTTCCGTCTTGTGAATCGTTTTATCCTGTTTTCTACAAATTGAATTTTTAAAATATTCATCAGTGTTTCTAATTCTTTTGAGAAGTAGGTAAGTTTTAAATCCTAAATAATTCAAAAGCCTTCACATATATATACTTCTTAAGTGATGACCAGGGCAGCCATCTATATATTTGGTCTTGAGATTTGTTGGTGTAGGCAGGAACTCATGCTTTTTCATTTGGAAGGAGAAGAGCTGGGACCAAGCTTGTGAAGCACATGGCACATAATATCAGAGATTCCAGTCAGCTTCATCTATTGCCTGATTTCAAAGTAATATTCCTATTGCATAGCTGATTGAAATCTGACAATTAATTCCTTTTAGCTAACTATATCTACCGTTAAAAGGCAAATGCTCTCTGGGAAATATTAGGAGTTATCAGTCATTTACACCTTAGTAAGAATGAATTTACAACAACTTTCTTAAAATAAGTTGAAATATTAATTAATAAGTATGCTGAGGAAAAAATTGATGCTAGCCACCAGCTAAAATAATCTACCAAATTACAGTTAAGAACAAGATAGTTTATAAAGTCCTTTTTGATAGCAGATTTTGATGTGTTAGAGATGAGATCATACTGGAATATAATTTTTATGTCAATCTTGTTTTTTATTTAACATTATATCTATCCCTCCAATGACTGTATGTTATTCCAATGACTGGCTTCACAAGTATTTTGCTATTCTTCTACTGTTAAAGAATTACATCTTAACAGGTGATAATAGGAATGATGCTTTAAGGTCTGTGAACTACCTTTTAATCAATGTCCTTGCTTCCTCATCTGTAAAAACAAGAATAACAATAGAATTAATTCTTTTCTTTTTTCATTTGGATTTTTAAATGTTGGGTTTTCCTTCTCTGAGGTATACCTCTACATACAAACACTCAGCATTGTTAAATAGCCTTCTTGCCTTTTCTGGATCGGGGGCTGCAGGTTAAGTGCCTTAATCAGGGCTATGCAAAGTGTGGTCTGTGGACCAGTGCCTGTCTGTGAACTGTTTGCTACTGGTCCACAATGAGGCAAATAGAGAAACTGAGAGGAAGAGTTTAGGACTAAAACCTTCATAGAGATTTGACTTTGCTGCACCATCTAAGAAGTGGTCAGAGGGTGCTCTCTATGGATATCAAGTGGGTTGGGTTATGAGTCTGTCTGGTGGGACTCTGTAGGCATATTAGAACTCTGCCTCCGTCCATGGCAGATTGGACAAACACACAAGCAAACAAGTTCTTCACTCTGGATAGGCTAAAAAGCACTGTCCTGGATCAGAGTGGAGAATGTAAGCACACAGGGCCTTCAAGCTCCATAAACCCTCATAGAGAGGGGCGTAGAATAGTAATTAAAAGACAAATTTGGCTCAACCTCCAGTTCTGCCCCTTATTTGTTCTGAGACTTTTGACAAATTAGTAAAACACTCTCTGTTTTGGTTTCCTCATCTATAAAAACAAGAATAACAATAGAATTAACTGCGTAATATGATTCTACAGAGAAAGGACTTAGCACACTGCTTGGCATGTATTGAATGCTCATTAAACAGAAGCCGCCATCATTATGTCACTAAATGTCATCCCAAGCAGAAATTTTGGGAAGGATTCCTTTATGCATTATTATTGCAAAACACACAACTCTCTTCCCTCCCTCCTAACCCTGCTTTTTGTCAGCCTATCTGTGATCCAGGAGCTGTTTGTGTTTCTCTTCTACAGAGGGTGGGACCGCATCCCTTGCAGGCAACCTGGATCAGAGCTGACAGGCCAGGAAATCACTGACCCTTCAGAGCACTCATCTCTGCTCTTTCCTGCACTGTCACCAACTCATCAAAATCTCTGAGTGTTTATCTCACAGTTGCCAGATGTCCATCTGCTTGGGATTGTCCTGAATTTCACCGCCTTGTCCTGTTTACAGTCCTCACAGGGCACACAGTGGCCCTGTGTTTGTCTGAGACCAGGTAGGAGACATGTATCCATGACTCGTTCACATGCCAGCATACCAGGACCCGGTGAGTCTACTTTTGCTGTTACTGTTGACCCACAACCCTGCAGGTTAGATGTATCAGGAGAGCTAAAAGAGAACTGGAGTTGATGTTGAAGATCTGGATTCTTATCCTGGCGTTGCCACTTATGATCTCTGAGCCCCAGTGTCCTCATCTGTAAAATGGGGCCATAATACCAACATCATTATGCAGCCATGATGACTGAATGAGCTAGACTTTGAAAAGTGCTCTGATGCAAACAAATGCACCTCCCCTCCCAACCTTTCAGCTCTTTGTACTTTGCTAAATGTGTAAGGCATTGCACAAAGTGAATTCCCTGCTAGAACATATACTCATAAAGGCAGGGATTTGTCTATTTTATTTATTGCTCTGTCCCCAAGTTCTAGAACAATGCCTGGGGATAGTGGGTGCTCAATTAATACATATTGGACATATTAATTAAAGTGAATTATATAGTCGCGTTTTAGCTCTGAGCAACAGAAAACCCTGACTCAGCTTGCTAAGCCAGTGAAGACATCTATTATTTCATACCACTAGAAATTTGGAAGTAGAGAGATTCCATGATCAACCTGATGGCTCACTAACATCATGCCTGACTCGGCGCCCTCTCATCTTTCTGCTCTGCCATTTTCATTCTAGCTGATCTCAGAGTCCTAACTGGCTGCTGTAGTTCCAGGCATCACATCTTGACATAGTAACATCCAACAAAGTGGAGAGAGCTGTCTAAACTGTCTAAACAGATTCTGGCCTTTGCCAAAAAAAAAAGGAGGAACAGAGGGCAGCCAACTGTGTTAGATATAACCACTCTTTGGAGTCTTAGGGGAAAGAAAAGAATGATTAAGCAAAAATTAAACAAGTGCATGAACAAGTAAGCATTTATGTCATATGCAGGTTAAGGGCTGGGGTTAAGAAGTGAAGAGAGAATTGCATTGAGAGTTGGAGAAATGTACCTGCCCAGCTGCCTGATTCAAGTACAAATACATTTAGCATTACCAACTGGCTATGTCAAAGAGGGTGCTTAAATGCAAGGTGAAGTAAAATAAGATGTATTTTGCAGTGTTGCAATGTCTCATGAATTCAGTTAGAGATCTAGACCCACCATAATTGTTTCAGTATAATCTCACTAATACATCCTCCCATTGATTTAAAGCATGTACTAGTTCACTTGGCCAGGCTAGTGTTTTCTCAGGTATTTTCAAGGGAGAAATGGTTTGCAAAAGAAATGAATAGTCCAAGTAAGAGCACAGGGAATGTATTAAACTTTTAATATTTTGGGACATGAAACCTCATATGCAAATAATATTTATTTGTTTATTTAAGCAGCTCCCTGGAACCTATATTTGACACGCATAATGACTTGTGGTTGAAGCCACCACTATGCATTTGGAATTCACCACCAAACCAATACATCCTAAAATACTTCGTAATGCAAATTCCCTTAATTCACCCATTGCTCTCCCTGCAGTTAGGTTGGATGTTCTTGTGTCCTCAAACCTCAAGTACTTAGTAATAATCAGACCACGGGAAGCCAGCTCTTGTTTCTGGGGCTGCTATTGTGAAGTTGTTGGGGGTGAGCTGTGGGCCCACACTTAGTAGAAGCTCTGAAGGGCACAGAGGTCAAATGTAAAAGCCTGGGCAGTCAGACTCCCTGCGTCCAAATCCCAGTTTGGCTATTTGTTATCTGTGTGAACTTAGGTGAGTTATACTCCCTCTCTATGTCTTGGTTTCTCCATCTGTAAAATGGACTAATGGTAGTAACGACCTTTTAGTGTTGTTATGATGAATACTTGAGTTAGTATACATATAAAGTTCTTATAATGGTGCCCAACTTACAGTAAGCATTATAAAAATGTTTTTGATATTTATTATCATCTGTTGAATAAACAAATTCAATATGAATAAATCAAATCATATATATTGTGATTTAAAGGACAGTGTTTGACCAATCACAAGTCACTTTCTTTCCAAGTCCCTTACAACGAACACTTTCCTCAGTCTATGGGCAAATTTTGAGCAGAATGTCTCTGACTGAGCAGCCATATTACAGCTAGGGAATGTTTCTATGCATTGCAACAGACTTTAGTAAAATTAACTACTCAGTTCTCTCTCAAGCAGTTTGCAATGTATTTATTCCAATGTATACTGATGGATAGATAATCTCACTTTTGCCTCCCACTGAATTAAACATAGTAGACACTGAACACACACTTCTGGCTTTGAACTAAGATGAAAATTCTTGTTTAGGCTTGAACGTAATTGACTTACTTTTGTTATCTGTTTAGAAATCTTCATTACTTTGCCGTGAGAGCCAAGAAAACAAACTGTATTGAATAGCAACCTATTTAGGCATTTTAAAGTAAAATTCTTCTGCATGAATTATCCTAGTAGATGTGTAAGAATGTGTCTGAATTTGCCAATGGATCAAGTCGTCTTCTATTTGTGTTTATGAGTCTGGGACTTTAACACTTTGCTAAGTCTGTTGATCTAATGTGGGCATGTGAGTTAGATGCTAAGTTATTATCCATATAGTTCTGAATGGCCTGAAGCTTATAGGTGTCGGAGAGATGCTTTATCTCCTATATTCAAACTGGAAGGGAAGGGAAAGTAATTGATCTCTTGTCAGTTCCTGGAATTCTTCCTACTCATCCAAACAGCAGAGCATTGTCTCATTTTAGGTTCTAGCTTAGCCTGCAAGAGGAAATCAGTCACACACAGAGCATCATTTATGGCGCTCCCACACTGAACTTTCTGGGAAAAGCCATGAGCTTAGAGTCTTAGAAAGGTTTTAGAGTGAAGGCTTATTTCCAACTCAATATGGCTCTTTGGCTACCTAAGACCCTTTTTTAGGGTGAATTTGAAAGCAGAGTCCCCTCAAGCCCTGCCCTCAAGAATAGTGCCCTCAAATTCAGATTCAGTACTCTAATCTGTTGTAGACCTGCCATGTTTTCCTATGGTGCTTATCACAAAATTAGTTGTCCTTTGTGCTTCTTTTTTCTGAATGTTTGCAGGAATGATGCAGATCTCTCTTGTAATATATGAGCAGTCCAGAGGAAAAATCTGTTATTTTTAAGAGAGAGCCCAGAATTCCTTTCAGAGAGGAGACTGTCTACCACCCTAATGGAAGCATTTGCCTATGAAGATAAAGCCTTCAGGAGATAGGCTGGATGGTCTGGATCTAGACTAGGAGACAGAAAATTGCTCTGTGGAAGAAGCTGACGGGAATTTGGGAATGGGGGAGAGCAGAGGAGAGAGAAGAGGGGAGAGGAATGAATTAAGGGAGAAAGCAAGACGGTGGCAAGTGATGGACCAGATGAGAGACTTTTAGGGAAACAGAGAGTCTGCTTAACATGAATACTTTTAGTTTTTATTTTTGACTGGTTAGGCAGAAATCAAGTACAAGGCATGAACTTCAAAATCTAGGTTGGCATGGAGCAGCCATAGGAGATGAGAAACAGTGAGATCAAGAATCTAGCCCAAAGAAGTCATTGAAGAGAGAGAAGTGACTATGAAAATATGAGCTTTCAAGGATTCTCAGAAACCTAGGGAAGAGCACTGGACTTCCCACAGGATGCGGGACGGACCCTTAAGCTAGTTTTTATTTAAATCTCGAAGGAGGGCATAACCTCAGTGATAGCCTGCTTACAGCTGTCCCAGGGACAAAAAGCGTTGTTGAGTTAAAGAATTTTTGGAATACTACTGTAGAGATGAGTGAAATCTTGAAGTAAATTGTATGACTTATGTGTCTCATAAAAAGAAAAGCCTATCAGTAGCATTTTAAAAAGTAATTTTAAAGGATTTCTTTATTCTAATGGATAGAGATTGTCTTGGATAATATAAATATTCCAAAGATTTAATGAAGTAATCTGAAGCTATGGAGACATTAATTAGAGTTCTATAATTAGAATTATAGTTATAGAAGCTTCCTACTGCAAAATAGAGGGCGATATTTCAATATTTCAGGTTTACTATGCTGTTAGAACACGGTACCTGATGCATTTTCATATACTATGGCTTTAATAATTCTTTCTAAATAACCATTTTGATAGATATTTAATAGTTTTTTAATTAATGTTGGAGTCAAACCCATTTATATTTGTGTTCATCCCCATCTTTCTTCTCTCATAAGTGAACAGTCTCTGTCTGCTTCCTGTGCACAGAGCCACTCAAACCAATGATGACACAGAATCCAATCAGAAAAGCAGCATAAAGATGAAAGGTCTTGCCAATGAAAAGTGAGCTTGCTAAAGTACACCTTTCAATGAATTTGGACAAAACTGAAAAATGTTGTTGATATCAGATCCTTAGGCTGATTACTGAAGCGTTCGATTGTTCAGTATGTCAATTCATCACTGTCTACCTGGTTATATTGAACACTTTCTCCTGTTTCCAGCATGTCTGCTGAGATAGGCGGTCGCTGTCACATGATATCTGCCTCTCAGGAAGGTCAGTAGACCATTTGAGAGGCCGCGGTTTCTGTCCCCTAGCTGCCTCGATGCTTTCTCAGGTATTGCTGACGGCAGACGGAGCCTCCATGTCTTGCAGGATCTAAAATATTAATAAGATTAGGGCTTTTATCCTTCAAACAGTGTAGCCTTTCCTTTTAGAGGCTCCGCAAAGTGTCGAATCTGTTAATTTACAATACCGGCTGTCCAGGAAGGCTGTTCTAGGTTTATTTATCATTCAACCCTCACAGCACTACCCCAGGGTATGTGTGATTTCTCCTATTTTGTAGAGTGGGATAAGGCTCAGATGGGTTGAGTAACTCTGAAAGATGCACAGCTCCAGAGGGGCCAGCTTTGAGCCCTCGCTGCTCCCACAGTGAATGGCATTTGATGAAAGGGAAGAAATCCCTTACGGATACCAAAACGCCATTTTGGACCAGTATGTCCTTCCTTTTCACTTCGTGGAAGTGCTGGTTCACGTTTTAAATCACTCTCATCTTTCGGAGACACTTGGATGAGTTTAATTCCATTTCGAGATGAGAGGTCTTGGGGTGCGTTTTAATAAATATTCGATGGGAATGCTAGCCTTGGGAGTCATTCTTATTTACAAAATCATGGACGGTGTCTCTGAGGTGAGCTTAACTTTGGTGGCGGAAGCGGTGTTTCTAAATGCACATGGTGCTCTCATGCGTGGTGTTCCTGTACTTTTCAGAACACAGTATCATCCACCGCTCCATTTTTAGAAGCGAGGATTCAATTGCAGTGTGATACCAATTAAAATTACCATTGTCTATTCAATAGTCTTTTTTTTCTTTTTCATGGAAAGCAAAAATCGCTTTTCTGCATATGTCCTACAAAAAACACATATATCATATGGTGTGCGATTTAGATCATTTTAAAGAACAGCGATGGCATTCGATTAGATATCCCATTCCAGCAGGGTGATGAGCATCAATTTTGTTAATTAAGATTTTTAGGCTCTGTAAATTTATAGTACAATTACAATTTTGCTTCATATGGAAAAGGGTCTTTATCCCATGCCACCATTAGCAAAATGTCCACTTTTATTATTTGCTGATAATTTCAAAGGCTGATGAATATTTTGCATTAACATTTCTCGTTGAATATCCATTGTCAGCAGAATGCAATCATGAAGACTTTGACTTAATCTTTTTCCCCTTCTTTCCTTCCTTCCTTCCTTCCTTCCTTCCTTCCTTCCTTCCTTCCTTCCTACCTACCTACCTACGAAAAAGCCAATTCATCAGGTAGGAAAGGATTGCCTTTTGCAGTCTCAGGTCCTGCCAGAGACAAATGACTGTAAAAATTTAAAATCAATCATTAACAGATTAGCTGTTGGTCCAAAGTAAATAGCAATCAGCTTATTAGGCATCAGGCAGAGTGAGATAAAGGGGAAGAGTTATTGAAAATGAGGATGTTGTCTGGGGCTCTGGTGTGGGGTAGCACATGAGGAGGCCATTTCTTTGTGACTCTAATTGTGAATGGAAAGTAAGGTAGCTGGCTGAGTAAGTGGAGCCCCTGGTTGTGTTAAACAGAGTGCTGTGACTTTCTGTTCTGCGTCATGGCTTTATTCACCCTGATTAGCATGGAAGTTCGTTGTGCTCCCTGGTTGTTCTCCTCTCTGCCTTCTAAGCAAGATATGTCAATTGCTGTTCAGTCGACTCTGCAAAGCAGCCCAAAAATTGTGGCTGAGAGTCCTTACTTTCAGGAACTGGCCCTTTCTTACCCCTCTGCACACTTAGTTCAGATCTCATTACTGGCCAGGTCGAGGTTGGGAAGCGAGGGGACGCGCCATTAGCTGCTTCCCTCTAGTTCGATGTGTGTGAACAACCATTCAGCAAATGCCACAGTATCTTTATTACAAGCAAGATCCACTGATGGATGCTAAAATCAGCGGGTGAAGGTTTGAGGAGAAACAGGATATTTGTATAATCTTAAAGTATCTTCCTCAAGATATTTATTAATTACAAAGGAAAAATAGCAACTTTACTGTAGTGAAACCCAGCAGCTACCTCTGGAGCCAAGTGATCAAGCTTAACATCGCTAGTAAAAAGACAGCCCCCTCTGACTTCCCGACCCCGTGATGCATCGAGGACACAGCATTATTTTTGCAGTATTCTTACTAAAAATGCATAACCTCACTCCAATTGCGAAAAAACATCAGACAAACCCATTCCGAAAAATAACTGACCAATCATCTTCCAAAGTGCCAAGGACATGACTGTCAAGGAAGCAAGAAGAATTGTCATGGATCTGAAGAGACCGAGGAGACAAAACACTGAAGGATTCTGGATGGGATCCTAGAACAGAAAAAGAACATTAGTAGATAAACTGGTGAAATCCAAATAAATGTTAGCATTAAGAGAAGCTGGGTGAAGGGAATATGGGAACTATCTGTATTATTTTTGTAACTTTTCTGTTAGTCTAAAGTTATTTCAAAATAAAAAGTTTAAAAAAGAAATGATGCACTAAAAGAAAAAGTATTGCACGAGCTCCAGAATCTTCTGCTTGCAGTCCGGGCCAGTTTTAGCTTTTGTTCACAATTGTGTGTCATTTTGGCCAAAGCTGGAGTAAACCATTGCTTTCAATGGGAAAAACAAAATAACACTTTGTATTGGGCCCTTCTTACCAGTTTCTTCTTGTGATAACGCAATAAGGTTGTTATGTTATTGATAGGCACATTCACTAAGGATAATCCCAGTTTGTGTGATATGTCGTGTAATTCTTGTGTATCTGCAGGCTAATTGGACTTGACTCTGATTCATCCTGCAGGTCTGGGTCTGTTCCTACGTGGATTAAAAGGTTAACTGGGACATAACATTCTCAAGGTCATGGATAAAGCACAAGAGGGCAAGCCCTACCACGCAAGCACAATTTAAGCCTCACCTTGTGTCCTGTCTAATATCCTGTTGGTAAAGCAATTCACTTGGCCGTGGCCAAAGTCAAGGGGTAGGGGGATACATTTTGCCCATGGAGGTTGGGGGAAGAAATTATGTGTATTTGATAATATATCTAATCAACCTTAATACTTCTGGCCTTCGTTTCTACCACATGGCTACTTCTGACCTGCTTTGCGGAGCCCTCTTCCCTTGCTTAAGTGCAGGTACCAACAGATCGCCCTGTCCCAGTTGATGTGATCAGTTTTCATGGGTGCTGTGACTGCTTGGTGGTCTCCTGCAAGTGAAATGCTCCCTCCACTGTGTTACAGTGAGGGTGGGGTCTTACAACATTGTTCCTTATGCACTCAGGTGCTAAAGAAACATATTGAGGCCTCCCTCTCAGTTCCTAGCCAGGTATGTTGACACCCAGGTATGCTGAACAAATGAATGAATGTCTTATCTAGCCTGTTAGCTGGGTCAGGGCTGCAGGCACCAGGCACCACCAGTTATCCAGGATCTCCTCTCAGAGCTGTATCTCGGGCCCTCATCACAGACCCCATCCCACACGGTGGGTTTTCTCCCACATTCTCTCTATCCTTCTCCACAACCCGGCTTCCCCTCTCGAGATATGTGCAAAGTTGTCTGACCAATGGTTATAAAAACAGTTCAAGTTTGTTGACCAGTTTGTTTGTTTGTTTTTTTTTCCTAGAAGTTTCCTTGGCTCTCTCAAGTCAATGGATCCAAGTAGCTGTGTGTCAGGAAGCTTAGTCCTCTGTCCCAGACTATTAGCATCTTGAAGCTGAGAGAGTATCTTACTATCTTCTACTCATTGCAGTGAGTTACATGTGACCCAGAATAGTTGAAATTATCAAAAGGCATCTATTCGATGGCCCTAACTTCTGCATCTTTCGTAATCTGGCCCAGTATTATTTCCCTTGAGTTTTCAACGTTTTCTATCCACTTGATCTGGCTACTGTTCTCATTGGCCCATGAGCATGTACTGTTTGTAACCACAGCCTTGTGTTCGCAGGGCCCTGGTGCCCTTCCTCTCCTGTCTTGCATTCAAATCCTGCCTACCCATCAGAGCTCACCCAAAACCTGCCTACTGAATGAAGCTTTCCCCTAGTGTTCCTGTCTTAGGTGAGTTCGCTGGGTTTTTTTATGCCCTGAAGCACATGTGGTCTCAACTATAATTTCACCTTCAGTTATTCTTTTATTTTGTTTTTCCAACTGCATATATAATGTAACAACATAAATTAAGTAACTCATTAGATTGTAATGTCTTTGTGGTCTGTGTCCACATCCAACACTACCTTGGTACCCTCCCTGGCCAGGAATATGATTTAAGCACTTAGTAGGAATTCAAGAAATTCACGATTACTTTCAAAATTTAATACACAAAATGAATCCTTTGCTTACTCCTAAATTAAATAACAAACAAAGCTAAGAAGGAAAAAGAATAAAAAAAAAAGAGCAGAAGAAATAATCTATTTCAATGTGGATATAAAATATTCTAAAGAAACAGTAGCTTTAAATTAGAAAGAAAATTGGTACTTTGAAGAGGAAGAGTACATTATTTACAAAGAAAGTTATCCTGAATTTGTTTTTTGTCAGATGATGAATCAATACTAACTATTCTAAACTCTTATCTAAATGGAATAATAGCTTCTGTGTTCCCAGTATTTTATAGCTGAGTGAGGGCAGACATCATTTATTTCCCTCCATTTTATAGGAAGATAAGAAATCGAGGGTCAGAGCAGCATGTGCGTTGCCCAGTGTCCCCTGCTGCTAAATGACAGAGCCAGGCCTAGGTTGTCTTCCGACTTCAAGTCCAGGGTTATTCCTACCACCGAAGCTACAAATCTCTGCTCCTTGAGGAGGAATCCTTTCCTTCACTTACTTGGAGGTAATTGTGTGGCTTTTGTGAAAGATCTATCACTCTGAAGATGAATTGAACTATCAGGTAAATATTTACAAAAAGGAGAGGAACTAAGTTGGAATGTAAGTGGATTCTGGTGTTGGCGACACCTGGCATTATCACCAATGACATAGTTACTTCCCATAGCATGGAACACCAGTCACAGAGTGGGCGTAATAAGTATTTATGAGTATGGATAAAGTGGCCGTCCTTCATTAATAAAGGCAGGTGCTGGAGTCTGCATTCCACTGTTACCTGGGATAGTATTAAGGTGGTAAGTTTCTGGTCCAGTTGACATGCAGGTCCTCTTCCGCCCCTGTGACCTGCCTTCTGGCCTTTTCTCCCCCGGCTTCCCTTTACTCCATCCAGTTAAATTGGGATTCTCAGAGTTTCCAAACCCAGTCTCCTTGAGTTTGCACACCTCTATTGAGTTTCTACTCTAAGTCCAGCTCAAATGCCACCCCATCCAGGAAGCCACAGGGAATGGGCTCTCCTGTTTTTAAACCCCTAAACACTTACTTTCCCTGCTCTTATAGATCATCACTGCCTTTATTACAGTAACTAGCATGATGCCCGGCACATAGCAATCCTCAGTGTAAATACTGGTTAGGAAAATGACTGAACAAATGAATGAATGTCTTATCTAGCCTGCTAGTTGGGGAGGTTTTTGAAGCATCTTTGACTGTACCATAGCATCGCCCTAAGTGCCTTACATATAGCAGATGCTCAGTGTGGTTTCGTTGAAAGGAAAAAAATATGTGTGAATGAATAAAGGAATAAACAATAGATGAATAAATAAATGATTGAAAAATATCTGGACTACTGAGGTTGAAAATGAATATGAACACAAGTCATGCCAGATATCAGAGTTCCTTAAAAAGGATTAATAACATTTGAACCAAATGTGTAAGATTCTGGATGCCAGAAGAAATCTTTTGAAATTCTGCTCTTATTCAAAATATAAGAATGAGAAATGTGAATGCCTCTTTTCCCCCAGTGATGTTAATGCTAAGTGCAGTAAACCAATATTCTGTATTCTGTGCTATTTTTAAAGTAAAACATAATGGTATTTTCAATGTCCTAATATTTGTATTGTTTTAATATGGTATTTAAAACATATGAAGCCAGAATCATTTGTAGTTCAAAGCACGTCCAATGAGTTTACACACAGTGTTAAGACTTTGTCTAGGCTTCGTCCCATCCCCACCTCAAATTCTTTGCAGGGGATCTTATTGTTTTCCTTCCCACTTCCTGGGTTGGTGGTTGGTATCTTCTGTCTGGGTCATTCATAACCTCCAGAGCCAGCTGCGGTGGCTGGCCCCTGACAGAAGGTGGGGGACAGAACACCTGAGGGCTGACCGTGGTGGGATGAAAACCATATCTCACCTTTTCATAAAGTACTGATATCTTGAAATTTATTCCACATAATGTATTTTGCAATATTTTAATGCAAAAATGTCTTATTATCATTGAAATTATTCCTCCTCTCTTTTTAGAATATGAAAAAAAAAAAAGATTTCATCCAGAATATGCTTTTTTTCCCCCTCTCTCCAAAAACTTTCCTGTTAGCAATTAAGAACACCAAAATGGTAAAGAATAATTACCCAAATTGAGGGATACATTTATAAGCACTGGAATGTGCCCTGCCGTTGTATCTTCAGGCTCATTAGGGTAGAAACAGGATTTTTAGTACAGTGGGTGTTGCACCTGTTCCCCATGGATAGTCAGTTATTAGAACAGTTGCACCAACTGTGGAAATGACCTAGGGCTGGAGATCCTGTTTCTTCTCTTTTGAAAGAATTTCCCAGCTGGTCGGCACATCTACCTATCTTCTACAGTGTGTTGACATAGAACTTTCTAGATGATGGAAATGTTCTGCGTCTGCACGATCCTAGGTATGGCCGCCACGAGCCACGTGTGGCCACCAAACATTTGAAATGTGCCAGTGTGATTCAAAAATTGAGTTTTAAATTTTATTTAAAATTAATTGGTTTGAGTGTAAATAGCCATTGCGGCTGGTGCCTGCAGCCTTGGGCAGGTCACATTAGGAGCCTCGGGCCTCTGTCGCCCTTGACCCTGAGAAAGGCGGCAGAGAGGAGTCGAGCTCTACTACTGTATTGGGGCAGCATGGAGAATCCTCGGCTTTGAAGGACAGTTCCCTCTCCTCCTCAAGGCTTCCTGCACCAGCTCAGAGGAGTGAATGAGGGCAAGAAAAAAGAGCCAGGATATTGTCTACATGTTTACAAGTTCCGTGTCTTTTGCTCAGCTTTTTCTTTAAAGGCCTCGTGCCGGATACCAATAACAAGCTGGGATCATAACAGTCTTGTCTATACTGTTTTCAAAATTATTATTTACAGCTTCTTTAATTCTCCATGGAGATAATGAGTCTATAGAGTTTTTTGTTTTTTGGTTTTTTTTGTTTTTTGTTTTTTTTTTGGCAAAGCAATATTATTAAACAAAGGTTTCTTCTTAAATTACTAGTATTCAAATGAGAGGTCTTCCACCACACAGCCCTAATCCGGTTGCTCACACACAGTGCTGCTGGGAGAGGTTTTTTTGGTGAGCTGCCACTGCTTTGTACGACAGGGTGGAGAATGTTCATTCTCATGTTGTAGCTTGCGCCATCCGTGCCGGAACGTTATTGTATAGTTCTGACTTGGAAGGACCCCTCACCCCTCTCCTAAAGATACTCGTTAATGTGGCTCACACAGGTAAGCAAGGGGTTTTTACATGAAGAAATAAATCCACTAAATGAAAATTCTTTGAAGAGGTGAAGCTGGGAGAAAAGGCACGTTTTTTGAGGGAGTAGGGGGATGGGGAGTTGCCTTGGAGCCTCTCGTAAGAGCTTTATCCTCACTCACAAAGATAGAAATTAGAGTGGAAATAAGGAGAATTTAGTTAAGAGCAGCCGTTTTAAATTTGTGCTGCTTCCGGGCCTCTTAGCGGAACGCCAGCCATTTCTACAGAAGCACAGCGTGTCCCCGCGTCGCCCTCACACCGCTGCGGCCCTTCTGCCTCACCTGCTGACATCCCGCACATCCAGCTTCAACATGCCACCAGCGTGGGCCGCATTACCCGCCCCCGACGTCCAGGAGGCGGCCCTGCGGCAATCGGTCGTTTTGGGGGGAGGGAGGGTGGTAATTACCAGCACACAATTATCTTATTTTTGTCTGAATTATTTACAAGGGAAGGAAGCAGTTGGACGGGAGGGGTCGCGAGAGAGTGTGCTCAGCCCCACTCGCATTGATTCTACTCGGAGTGAGAAGAGCAAACCTGTTAAGAAGAAAAATCACTTCCTTTTCTTCCTCTCTTTCCTCTCCCTCCCTTAAATCTTAGAAATAAATAAATAATGCAAAGAGAAGCCCTGGGTGGCTGCAGGGAGGGGCCAGCGGCCGGGCGTCCACCCTTGCGGGAGACCAGTTCCCATTACCGCAGGTGACTGCGGGGCCGGGGCTTTGAGCGGTTCCGTCCTCTCTCCCCTGCTCTCATCTTGCGTGTTGTTGCATAATGAACAGCTCGTATGGATTTAAATCCCATTTAGAGGATGTTCAATTACGGAGCCCGTAATCAGGAGAGTTGGGTTTGAATCCCAGAGGGGCCATTTGCTTTTCTTTTTTTAAATTTAAGTTTTATAGCTCTTCGACTTCCAAAAGAACTTGTGGATGGTTCATGGAGGCAAAAATAAGGCATGAGGGGACCTTTACGGGTAAACGGAATAGAAGTCGCCTGCAGGGAGCAGCGTGACTCTACCAGCTGGGTGGTAGGATCGTGGTGGTTTTGTGCTTACATTTCTTCTTTGCAAAATACAAAAGCAAACCCACCTCCTGCTTTGTGGGGCGATGGGTAGAGTAATGTTTGTGAGAAGAGGCGTCCAGATCATTTTGGTATGATATTATAGTCTTATATTAAGGAAAAAATAATAGAGGCGGAGTTCCCTTTTAAATGGACTCCACTGCACATCCCTAAAGAGAGACACCCCCAGGAGTGTCCTGGCGTATTGAAGCGGCTGTTTTAAATTTGTTCTGTCGCAGATGTGCGTGGGAGTGCCATCTGAGAGAAATGGCGAGGTATTCCAAGCAAGGTAGTGGTTTTATTTTTTTCTTCGTTGTTAAAATACTTACTAATTCATAATATATGTGAGTTACAAAACTTTGCAGTAAAAATGCGTATCTGTATAACTACCTACCCAAATTAAGAAATACATTGCTGCTACCGCTGAGACTCCAATAATGCCCAGAAGTATACGTGATCGTGATTTTGTGCATGTCGGGGTCCTGCCCCCCCCCCCTTTTTTTTTGCTTCCAATTGTATTAGTCTCTTTTTATTCTTTTGGTAATCTTGTCCAGAGTTAATGACTTCCATTTGTAGTTGATGAAATGTCTTAAGGAATCTTCTTCAAATGTTGGCTCTTTTGTGAGCATAGTCTTTCCCTTTAGTCCAACTTAGAATTAAGACTTTTGATCCTTGTTTTTTTATATTCCAGTCCCAGAAATAGTTTTCACTGTAGAAGACAGTCTTATGTTTCATAAGACCAGGCTCTAGCTTCTCCAGGAACATTACATAGGATGGATTTAAATATGTATTAAACTAAGAGGCATTCTCTCAAATGAATTTAAATGCATTTTATTTTTAAACAACCTACATGACATGTTTTTCTTAAAAACAATGCCTCCACTCTAAATAAACCAAGGTCAAAATAAATGAAAAGCCCAAGATAACATCAATCTCATTTGTCCTAGTCCTGGTGTGTGGACGAAAAGCAGCAGCCAGTTACAATGATGACAGGTGATAGACCAAAATTGCCAAATTTGTTAACATTTCTAAACCATCCTTAAAGAAAATCATATTTGGGGTCACACCATCCTCACGGTGGTCCAGCAGAGCAAGCATGCCATCTGGATTCATATTTTCACCAATAAAGAACTGGTAGTTTTAGTCTACGGCCGTGCCACCCTGAACAAGCCCGATGCGTTTGATCTTGGAAGCTGAGCAGGGTCAGGCCTGGTTAGTACTTGGATGAGAGACCACCTAGAAAG
>NW_011888850.1:3531417-3545348 GCF_000151845.1 Pteropus vampyrus
AAGGTTTTATTTACTCTTTCTGGTCTCTGTTCTTCAAGTTTCCCTTTGATTTCATGTAATCTTTGACGTACTTGTAGGCTTGTTTTGTGAAGCTGGTTTCCTGCAAATGCTGGTTCATGACAGTATCAACACCAGCGGCCCCTGTGCTCTAGAGACCTTCACCCTGGGGCCTTTAGTGGAAGGATTTCTACCAATGAGTTTGTCATCAATGTCACCCTCTGTCCTACTGACCATCTTCCTCTCCACCTCCCATCCACAATCTCCCGGAGATTGTAAATGTTGGAAAGCATCTCATCGTGGCGGATGAGGTCCCCGTGAATCATTGCGGGGTGGCTGGTAGGACCGGAAGGACGACGGCGGCACGGGCTTAGCAGGAGCCCGGAGTCAGAGCCAGAGCCGCGCTCAGTGGAGGTGGAAAAGCTCTCCTGCTTTTTCAAAACAAGTTTTCCATGCGTTTGAACTCTACGTAAATGGAATCATACTGATCATACTGATATGGTCTTCTATGAATTGCTTTCTGTTATTCAACATTGTGTTTGTGAGACTTGTCCAAGTTGATACGTGTAACATGCTTTATTCACATTCACTACTGTTTGTTATTCTATTGTATGAGTACTCCAAGACTTATTTATTCATTCTCTTGTCAGTGACCATCTGGATGTCTCTTTTTATTTATTTTTTTTATTATTACAAACCATGTTGCCATGAATATTCTAATCCAATCTAGCCTCTTTGTGCACTGGCCCAAAAAATTTCTCCATTGTATACGCCTGAAAGTAGCATTGCTAGCTCATAGAGGATAAGCATTTCGACTTTATTAGATTATGCCAAAATCTCAGTGGTTGGCCAAGCTACACTCTCAACAGCAATGTTTAAGTAGGAACTGAAGAATTCGGATCAACTACAGGCAGATTCAGCTGCTCTCAAAGATTCGAGTTAAAAGGAAAGAGGGCTAAGAGGAATCCATAGATGATGGTGGTGGTGGTGTCGATGACTGACATGATGAGGATGATAAACCCTGGCAGAGTGCTTACGATGTGCTAGGCACCGTTCTGAACATTTTAAACACCTGGACTAATTCCATTTTTACAGTTAAAAGGTATGTACTATTATCCTCACCTATAGGTAAAGAAACTGAGATATAAAGAGGTTAAATCACTTACCCAAGTTATGAAAGGAAGTGTAGGATTTGGAATTCGAACCATTGCTTTGAGCCCCATGCCTCACTTTAGCCATTAACCTACAAGTTCACTCTAAATGAGCCAGTGATAAGTACAGCTTTGTGATTGATGAGTGATTGGCTGCCCTGTCATTTGAGAAGGGGAACTTACCTTTCTAAACATATTCCTTATTACACACCCCCTTTCACAGTCCTCTTCACAGAATTTTTACTGTATTTACACTTCATCAGAATTTGATAAGAAGCAAGAGAACAACATTCTTTCTTAGGTAGTATGGAATTTAAATGACTTCTTTAGCTAATGTAAGAAAATATGTGAGAAGGAGCTCTTAAATTAACACACTCCAAAGCCTAACTTAACAGAGCCTACCCGAAGTCAGTGCTATGAATATTGGCACTTGACTAGACAAGCGGAGAAATAATTGTTCCTACTGGCCCATCCTCAGGTAGCTTGATGATAGGTACCGTACTTTGCATGGCAAAGTGATGGGGGAGAATATTGACTATTTCAAAAGCTGCCCAAAATGGTTAAAATATGACATAATAATACTGTCATAGGCATATAGGCATTGCTATTTTTTGTCATGAAAACATCAGCAGAAATGATGAACCATACATAAATTCATATCTCAAGATCAATAAAGCTATATTTTTTTGGTCCAAATTATTCAGATTAGTCTTTTACCTGTTATCCACAGTTCTCAACTTTCCATTTCCCTTTGTCTGTACAGATATTTGAACAGGGCAGAAAAGTGGTGTTACTAAAATTTAATACTTGGAATCTTTCTTTGTGATCTGTCTTTAAAGTAAACACATTTTCAAAGATGATTAATAGCATTCTTCTCAAGATAATAATTTCTTTCTTTGTTTAAAATAGGGATGTTCATATGAAAACCCAATACAAGGGCTGAATCATTAAGCTCCTCCTAAGTCAAAGTAGGCATATTTCATGTTGAAATATGTCATTTTAATGTTGAAAATAAAAAAAGAAAGTCTTTAAAGATTTGGCCTATAGAGTAAATTTTAAAATGGGAAACAACACTGGTCCTATAATGAGATGTAAATCATGCCGCCAGCATTTATCATCTCTTGCTGAGTTCAATTCCCTGTAGCAACATAAAGAGAAAAAGAAAATATTGGAACTGAGAGTCATAAAGTGAATACAGCAGCCTCCACCTGTATGAATGACAATTCCTTCACAAAATGAGAGTTAACTGGCAGGCCTGTATAAGACATAGTCCCCTTTTCCGACAATATCCCAGACTTTTTGACTTTTACCAATGTACTTACTGTCTTAAAGCTCATCAGTGGGAGGATCAGTGGGCTGTGGGACAGGCCCTTTTAAGAAGGCAAATGTCTTAGGGACTGTTAAGAAGCAATGGGCCATTCTTAGGTGATTATGAATTGGAGCAATTAGATGGTTTTCCTTTTGGCAGCCAGCTGGAGGGTCTGCACTGAGAAGTTCAGAGTTCTGAGTTTGGGGGCTGGGATAATTGGGAAGAGGGAAGTAAGGGATGAGTGAGGCCAAGAGGTGAGGGGTTTAGGGAAGCTGTGAAAATGCAGAGCACGTGGGGAGAGATGTGAACATTGCTGAGAAGGGAGTGAAGACAAACTTGGCTTACTTAGAACATGTGTCTGCATCGTGTAACGGCCTGACCCTTGGCCACTGTTGTTAGTCCTCTTAGCATTAAATCAGTTTTGGTGAGTTAATATGATAAAGTACAATTAAAGTTTTGTTTTTATGGAAACACGCATTCAGAATATAGTAGATTGAATGATTGGCTTCAATTCTTCATGGCCTTGCGTTAGCCTCATGTGGGTGGAGTGTTTTGTTTTACCTTTTGACTTTGGGTTCATCCATGAAACTTGTTTTGGCCAATCATGTGGGCAAAAGTGTGCCAGTTCTGACCCCGGGCCTTAAGAGGCTTTGTGCCCTTTGCTTTTCTTCTCTCTCTACGAGATGAACTTTCTATGGACAGCTGTTACCTCTTTAGCTGCAACTTGAAGCAGAGCCATGGAACTGAGTACCAGCTGAAATCAGTTGATCTTCAGCTCGCCTACAGATAGGTAAGAATAAATGATAATCGTTTTAAGTCACTGAGTTTTGGGATGGTTTGTTATACTGCATCTTTGTGGCAATGGCTAACTGATACACAAAGTTCTAAAGAGCCCTCTTACAAATGAACTCTTGGAATATAACCCATTAGTAAATTGGGATTTTCTTGTATTGCAATAAGATCATTATTCTCTTTTTAATGAGAATTTTATCTACTTTCTTTTTATGTACGGTTCAAGTGTGTAGCACGAGCACAGTTTATGCGATAAGACAAAGATTAACAGAGAGTATTCCTTGCACCTAATTATGAGCCCTAATAGCTATTGGTGTAGCAGCGACTTTCAAATAACTGTGGAGTGCTAGGGCCTTCAGAGAGTTCTCGTAAAGGGCTGCTTTGGGGTAAGATTTTCCTCTTTCCCTCCTTCACCTATTTTCAACTCTAGTAGAGCTAATTTTATTTATTTGCATACTGGGCTTCTTTGTAAGACCTTATCTAATTGAATGGCTAAAGTAAGTTTGAACACCTCCAGTGAACTTCTCACTTTTCATGCAATTCATGGTCTTTCACACCTGTACATGCTCTTCTTTACCTGTACATGCTCTTCCTTCTGTGTAGACTGCACCAGGCGGTCACCTCTTTCTCTGTTTCTCTGTAGAGTGCTCCTATTCATTCTTCAGTACTCACGGTGATTTAAAAATATGTCCATGAGTTCTGTGACACAACTTTCTTCAAAAGATGGCGCTTAACTGCCATTCCCTTAAGTGTGACCTGTACTTAGTAACTTTTAACAAATAGAATATGCAGAAAGCGGTGGTGTGTGATGTCCAAGATGAGGACCTCTCTGTCTCTCTGCCTCTCTCAGTTTACTCATTCTCAGGAGAGCCAGCTGACTTTCATGAGGACACTGAAGCAGTCCACGGAGAAGCTCACTGAGAGGAGCTGAGCGAAGTCTCCTTCCAACAGCCATGTGAGTGAACTTGATTGCAACCTCATGAGAAACCTTTAACTAGCTCTCAAATTCTTGACACAGAAACTGAGAGAAAAATGTTTTGGCATAATTTGTTATGTAGCAATCTATAACTAATACAATACCCAACCAAAAAGATTCTTTTCTATGACACTCTCCTGAAATGCCTGAGTGTTAACAATTTTCTTCTTTCTCATAGCCTTTAATATATACCTCGTTTGCAAATTTATTCGATTGCATTATCTATTTACATACCTGTCTCCTGTATTAGGGTATGAGATATTTGTATTCTCAGATGCCTGGCACAGTTCTTGGCATCTTATATATTAGATAAAGAATTTAAAAAATAGCCACAGTTCAAATCTGAAAAAAATCACTTGGGGAATAAGACAAAGGATAAAAAAAGTCATCGCTATCTCCACCACAGTAATTCTCGGTTTTGAGATGATCAAAAGAAAATCCTCAAATGGAATGAATACTTATTTTTTCACAACCTGTGATCATATAAAGCAGTACTCTGCCCTCTTGTTTTAGCAGATGACAGGGGTTCCTACTGTGATGGTGTATCTAAAATCACAGACCTGGATCAATGTTTTGAGTAGGTTACAGGTGAACAAATTGGAAATCTATCGCCATCCAAAACAAGCTCTGGAATTATGGCTTTGAGCAAGAGTAAATAGAAGGTATTTACTTTACCTAGCTACAGGAGCTGTTTGTTTGTTTGTTTGTTTGTTTGTTTAGAAGCCCGAGCTACACAGTCAAATCAAAATGGTGGAGGTGGTATCCGATTAATTCTGTGTGGGCCCAGTGATTTGGAATGAGAGTCTTCTGGGTGTGCCAGGCTACGGAGACCCTGAACAATTAGGTATTTAAAATTGACACTTAACGATGATGATGATTTGTGTTTTTATTTTAATGATCATCTAAATATTAGTAGAAGAGTATTCTAGATCACCTGGAAGTCTATCTAATATCTTAAAACAGCCATATTATTTCCAGGTCCGAGTTTATGACTGAACATGGCCCAAATGGCCCCTCAAGTGACAAGGTTTAACTTCCAGTGCACTGTTTCTCAGCTGAGGCCTGTGGACTTGTAATTTCAAGGACCCACCAGTTCTTACATTAGGAAAACAGTGATAGAGACATTAAATGCTTCCTCTAAGGAGAGATTATTGATTTTTCATCTGGGTAGTCAAGGGAAGGTTTTATGAGGGAGCTGGCATCTGAGCCCGCCCTCGAGGACAGGCCCTGTTTACTTTTTCTTAACAGATGATATCAAGTGTTCATTTAAACTATCTGCTTGAGAAAATACCCCACTTCCAGGGGCCATTCATTACTTCCCGGTTGTTCTCTGAGAGCCTCTGTGAGTTAGTTATATTTAATGATAGTGTGGCCCAGAGAGAAGGTGGAATGGACACACTGTGTGGAGGGCGGGCCAGAGAAACAGAAAAGGTGGTGCTTGAACAGGGAACAGAACACAATTCAGGTTAGTTGAAGTGCGGGGCAAATGCAGGCTACAGGGGGACATAGGGTGCAATTCTGGCAAAAGCCCGTTGTGAAGGCCAACGCTAAAGAGTGTGTATTTTTTTCTGTAACTAGGCAAGGAAGGAGGAGTTGGTGCAGTATTTTTGCAAGGGTAGTCATTTTGTGTTGATGGGCTGTCTGACAACACTTCAGCCAGCACAAATTCACGGTTGTGTTGTTGACTAACTACCTCAGTGGAGCTTTTGGGAATGTGGAGAATTTTCAATTCATGTGTCATCTCTGATCCTTGCAGAAGAGATAGAATGTATATTTTGAGTACCTTGCCTTTGTTGTAGGGGTGGACCTGGGCAGTCATGATTAAATTTCATAACCATATCCACTCTTACCCTCATCCCAGCTGGTTCAATCCAGCTGGGCACCTGCCCGTGGGAGAACCAATTGGTTGCCTGGGCTGAGGTAATCAGACCCTGTTTTATGGGAGTTTGAAATTTGGACATTGAGCAACTGAGTTAATAAGATGAGGATGGCCCTAAGACTGAAAGGTTGTGCCAAGTTAAGCTACGCTGAAAGCAGAGGAAGCTTGTTAAAGACAGAAGAAAAGCGTGGCAGAGATGAAATACACGTAGAGCAAATAGCCCTGGTTTCTGGTTTTCCAATTCCAGTTCTAGTTCCTAATTGCCTTGCAAGTAATTTGTTTCCTGAATCTATTTCCAACCCTTTTCAGGATTGCATATTGCATCTTTACTAGAATCCTCTACACCTAAGCTAATTTGAGTAGTTACTCTTTCTTGCATCCACGCATAATCCAACTAAAATAATGCTGAATTTTCAAATGAAGCTATTGGTTCTCAAGAGCCTGTCAGGCTGAATGGAATAATGTCAGCTCACCGGCTTGGGTGCTGAACCAGCTTCCACCCATAAAGGAGGAGGAAGATGTGGATGGCTTCGGTTTATGAGTGAGAACTCTGGGGAACAAGTTGGCAAGTGTAACCTGACCACTGCTTAATGAGATTCCACCTCTTGATGTGGCCAAGGTTGGATCAAAGACCTCAGCGGTCACTATGGTTGACATTGACCATAGCCAAGAACATTTTGACAAAAATCTGATACAAATAACCACAGTGACAATATATGTATATATTTTTTTACCCTTAATTTTCCATTCTTCTTTGTGAGTAACAAAATCTCATAGCTGAAAAAAGTCATTGCTATTCTTTCAAGTATCTGATGAAATCTAAAGATCTCTTTACACTAACTGCAAGATTTAATCAGGAGTGGGTAATATGAATGTATGTACTTTAATGAATTTCGAGTATTGAAACCCGCAGAGGTTGTCAGCAACTGAATTCCTGGGGCATGCAACTTGTAATTGAGAATCTTTACTTTTTAGTTCCACCTGTCATTTTTCTAATTCTATTCAAAGAATGTCTATTAGAATAATACCTTTTCTCTGTCTATCAAAACTTATGCTTTAGTAGAAATATATATCATTGGAAATTATTAATTCCAACATATTGGTAATTTGGAAAGCTTGATATTTTCAAAGTTGTCGAAACTGTAGGAAGAACTTTCATCCTGATAAGTAATAAATTTAGTAAATAAGAAATAGCAATGAGAACTATCATTTTAGTCAGTTCCCTGTAAGATGCTGAGAACCTCCTTTAGGCAAACATGCAGCTGAAGTATCAGAGGACCGAGCCAACAGAGGGTGAAGATCCAGGGAATCTTCTTTGCACTTTTTCTTTGAAGAAGCTTTGCTCTTCTGCTATCCATCTATCCACTTGTGGGAATTCTGTTCTTCAAGAACAGAGGCTGATAGCAGCATAATGAAGTTTAGCACATCCTCTCCCTTGCTAGATTTCTTTGAGCATGGAAATTTTACAAGAAACAAACCAAACCGCACCACAAAATGATATTGATATTATGGGATTGCATCAATAGCATTGGCTGTTTCATTTCCATTCACTTATCAGACATATTTACTTCTCAGATATTTCCTTAACCGGAATTGACTGTACTATAATTGCCTATTTCTTTGGTCCATTGGCTGTTAACCTTGAAGTGACTGGGGTAGAGCTGGCGAGGCCTTCCCTGTCAGGCCTGACCTCTCACTATGCTGGAGAGAGCGCTGCCATGACAACGGCGACAGATGTCAGCTAAGCAATGTGCACCCTAGAAAGACTCCTGTATTGAGAAAATCGATCTTGTAATGGTGCCACGGAGCACATTCGCTGAACTGCCAAGTGTTCTAGGCTTAATCATTTATTTCATCTAGCAGAGAGAAGAAAACATAAAAGAAATGAAATGAATTTGACCTCTGTCTTTTGAGTGACTTTAGTGCTACAATGAATTCTAGCAAGTGCCTCTTATGAATTTTAAAAAATTACATTAGGAATAACATTTTGAAGTGAAATGACTCTTGTAATGCCAACCCTCCAGAAACATGTTATTTCAAATGTCAGATACATAATAGTCATTTGCTATTTTCTGTGTATGTCCAGGGGTTAGCTCCGTTTTGGGTATGTTTCAGGGAAATTATTATAAAGGAACCAGGAATGAAGCTGACCAGAGCATGCTGCTCTGGCTTTCTCCGCTTTTCTTAACAGAAGGGGACTTCTTTTGTGCTAATCATCACAGGGTTTAGTGAGGAGCCTCATCAGTGTTTCAGAGTGACATCTTCAAAGCCCTCTCAGTTTTACGGAGTCTTCCACTGGTGCGTTCAGGCCTCTGCCTCCAGAGTGGAGTTTGTCTCCCTGACAGTTAATCCTGGGACAGCCTTCCATCGCCTTGATGGGCTTGTCATTCTTGCGTTGACACTTCTCATTCATCTGAGTTTGGCCTGCTGGATATGCAAATGATCGGAGGACTGAAAACCATAATCCCTCAGCTGTGATGGCCAGTATGTCAATGTCACTGTTTTTGGAACCAGCCATTCTGTCAGTAGCCAGGGAGAGGCGGAAGACTAAGCCAGGGAACGTGGAATGCACTTATGACCTTTTTCTGGCCCAGGTCAGAACCAGATTTTTTAAAAAAACAAACACCCGAACCAAGACAAATCCCCAAAGCCTAAAGATTGTAGACAAATCTCTCTGATAACCTTCCCCATATAAATAAATATCATTGAGAGTGATTATAGTTAAAAGGATCTCTTAAGATTTTCAATGTGATATGTCTGTCTCTTGTGCTGTGGGATATTTTATTGCATTTTTGCCCTCAAGTGGAGCTGACGGGAGCCAAGCTTGTAATTTAAATCAATAAGAACCCTTTACCATGGCCATAAAATACTTGGCTAAACCTTTGAAGTGGCCACAGTTGAATGCACAGTGAACACAGTATAAATGTTCCTTAAGATGTATTGTATGAGACCACTACTAAAACAGCATTCAAAGGAACCGGCCTTACGCATCTTTTGTGACTGAGGGGAGAGGGTCCCTACTGCTTTTGATCATTTACATGCACTGTTCTCATTGCCACGCGAAGCCGCTCCAAACAAGCCCTCTTAATTGGCACATCATCCTAGCCGCGGCCTTCTGCTTTCTCTTCAGACCTTATCATTATCTCTTTGGCGGAATTTCTGGGATCTGGGTCCCCTTCGAAACCGGTAATCCACATCTGATACGCCGTTGTATTGATTGCTCCGATTTCGTTTGCGCCGGGAAAACAACAAAGGCCCCTTGTTTATACCCATCAAAGGAGTGCAGCCTGGGCGATTCAACAAAGCTGGCGGGGCAGCGGCCTTTGCAGAAAAATGAAGGCCAAGGCTGCAGCTTACCTGTTAGTTTCCCCTGCAGCAGCTCGTTTTTGGAGTGGAGGTCTTCAGAAAACTGTCAGACTTGAAAAGATGGTGTTCTCTTCCGCTGTGTTCTTCTCTCTGCCTCACGCTGCCTGTGGCCTATTCCTTTTTCTGGATGCTCCTTGTTTCCTTCACCTCTCCTTGGTGTGGATGGGCTGGGTGGGTGGCTGATAGATGCCTCCTCACTCTTTTCCTCTGTCTCTGTGTCTGTTTGTCCTCTTTCTCTCTCTCTTATTCAGAAATCCTCCCCAGTTCTGCAATAGCAGTAAACAGTAATCATCTGAGTTTGGAATTTGGCCTTCGGGTCACATTCTCTCACCTGGTTGGTACTGTTACAGTTGTGCCAAAGGCACAGGCTCAAACGCCCAGGGCAGCTGTCATTCCTCTCGCAGAACACCAGCTGGACACGTTTCCTGGCCACTGCTTGCCTCATGGGAGCCACGTCTGTATTCTTGGTGAGAAGCCAAAGATAGGAACCAGAGTCATGGGCCACTTTCCACCTTTGCTGATAGAATACAATTTTTCCACAGTACTCCAATCTCGAGATGGGACCTCATGTATCCCAGTGGTTAAGGAGATGGACGCACACTCTGGGTGGCCTCTCTTCTTCCTGTAGCCACTTCCGAAGGGCCCGTCTGGGTCTCATGTCTGATACCCCTCCTGGGCCACATGGCATGTATGTTCGGTACATGCTGTCTGGCCAGACATTTTGCTGTCTGGCTTCTGCAAACCCAACACGATTAGGTGGCTTTTGCTATTTCAGGGGATGTTTACGAGATTTCTTATGTCCTTATGTGAGAACAGAGAAGGCAGGGCCCTTAAAATGTATTATCTATGTTGATGTATATAAATAGCATTTAACAATGTGAGGATAAACTATCACAGCTAAAATCAGATTTTAAAGACATACGAATGAGATTCATTGTTTGAACTTGTTTGAGTCCTGATTTGAATACACCGTTAAGAGATTTTTTTTTTTTTAGGTAATTGGGGACATTTGAGTAAGGAACGATTATTAGATCATTTCAAAAAAATACTACAGTGAAAGAAACATGGGGAGTAGATGAAAACACAAGAAAATGGTGATAATTGTTTAAGCTGGATGATGAGTAGAGCAAAGGTTCATTCCACTATTCTCTCTATTTTTCTGTATGTTTAAAAATATTCTATATTACAAAGTTAGAAGAAGTTAGCCCGCCACCTCAGAACTGCATGGTCATCATATTTACAGTTTCTGTTTAATGAAATTTTATCTCTTAGGGCCATAATTGTTAGCCTATCAGCCTGTCCTTTAACTCATATGCAAAAATCACCTTTCTATTATGGAGCTGTTGGAATAATATCTATACCAGTTTGTCAACTTTGTGGTCTGAATTTTAACATTTGACATGGGAATATTTGCCTACCTGAGCTTCCAACCTGAACTGTAAGCTCCTTGAAATTGGGACTGTTCCTTACCTTTTGGTTTTTCCCACCTAGAATCTCGTAGTGTGAGCCCCAGAGTAGGCTGTTCTGTGCTGTGGTAACTTACCAACCCCCAAATCTCAAAGACTGAATGCAATAAAAGTTCATTTCTTATTCATGTAAAGTCAGATGTGTGCTGGGCATCCCTTTTTCATCTTGCAGCTGTGCTGTCAGGAAGCAGGTAGCCTACAATGAGACTCTAGCAGTAGGAGGAGGTGGCCCAGACATGACTCACAGAACTTTCCCCACAGCCCATTGGCTGGAACTAGTCACATGACCTCCTAACAGCAAAAGAGTCTGGGAAATGCAAGGAGCTGATGAATGGTCTGTCTCAAGGAGCTTAATGATGTTTGTTGAAGCTGCTTCTTACCCTATATGGATATTTCCTTCTGAATTTCAAGATGAGAGAATGCCCAGGGAAGGAAGCCTTTTGTTATTTGTATAAAATAAAATAAGAAAATGACAGCTAGACTACTTCCTTTCCTTTTTTTTTTTTTTTTTTTTTGGGCCACCAAATTATTTCCTACACAGCTGGAACCCTCTCTCCAGTTATGGAGACCCCAGTGGGCTGGCTGACAACTATTCAAGGAGTTTGGCTTTGTGGCTCTGGCAATTGGAATCAAAGACACAGGCAATCATCTCCTGTCTGTGTCTGAACATGTTATAGCTCTATCCTGTCCGGGGGTGCTCACAGATGGAGTGGGATGCTGATTGGGGCCCACGCAGCTAACGCAGTAACACTAAGAAAGATAACAAAGGTACATGAGGCCATTGCAAGAAAGAGGAGCATGACCACATTACAGTGGGAAGTTTCTGCCTCACACAAGGTTCAAAATGTTTTATCTAAGGAAAGGAAATCACTAAACAGAGGAAATGTAGACTCTTCAGCCAGGTACAATTTCTTTGTGAGTGCTATGCTACTGTCTTCACTTAAATTGTGTGATTGAAGAGGTGCTTATAGGTATTTGCTTGCAGGGAACTGTCTATATGAATAGGTGTTACAGATGGCCTTACCTGCCCTTTCTGCCTCCCTCCTACCCATTTTCTCTACGACTTTTTGCTCTAGGTTCACTGTGAAAATGCCATTTTTATCCAAGGTGCAGAATGTGCCAATTAAGACTGATATGACTGAGAAAAGCAAGCTCCAAATGCCTCTCAGCCATTGTTTTGGATATAAATTTCGTTTGCTCATTTTTTCCCCCAGCTGGTACATATTGAACACATGTAAACCCTGTGTGCCAAGGGAGAGGCCAAAGAGCAAGAAGCTGTGACCAGTCAAGTAGCTACCTGCTTGGATCCTGGGAGCTCAAGGAGCAGAGACCCCTCAAGCTATTTGAAGCAAAGAGGAATCCATGGTAGGGATTCACTTGCATGACAATGGGAAAGGGGCCTCAGGCCACCTTGGTCCAGATGAGGCAGAGCTGGCCACCTGGGGTAGGAGCCAGAAGCTGTCAGGAGCCAAAGCTTCCCAAGTCAGGGAATCTCTGTCTCTCTCCTGGGCCATAAGGTCTGTCTTTCATTAAATCCCTGCTTCTCTCTGTGCCTTTGCTGCATTCTCTCTCTCTCTCTGCTGACTGGCTTCTTCTGCTACCTCACTGCATTTGTTCTCTCCTAGAGTCAGATCGCATGTGGCTTTGGCTTGACATGACCCTGGCTGGACCTTATGGCTCCCTTTCGAATTCCGGCCAGTCTCATGGAATTCCTTAGCTCAAACTCCTGAGAGAGACGTTCTGATCGATTGTTCTTTTTCTCTCCACCGTGTCTGAAGTTCCATGCTGTGGGTCATGAGATGCTTTCAGGTTGGCACCTGGTCCAGTTGGTCATGAGGGATTGTATTGTATCGTGTTGTACAATACATGGCCACCTGGGTGGTGAGAGCTGTGGATGGGTAGACTTCTTAGAAGAGGCTGTGGCATTGCAGCCCTACTGAGACCAAGAGGTGAAGGGATTTGACACAAGAGCCATCTTAGGAATGCTGATCTGAGAGCCCCCTAGAAACAACGGGCCCCGTTGAAGGTCATTAAGTGGAGGGATATTTGACTATTTACCTCTTTAAAAGGTCCCTGTGACTGTGTCCTGGAGAACGAGCTGGGGGGGCACGTGGACGCAGATGGGAAAATGCCTTAGAGGGTCCCTGAGAGACAACAGGGTAGTTGTGTGGGCGAGAAGAACTGGTGGGTTGATCTGTGTGTTTGGTAGTGAATGGTAGCTTGGGAGCCATCTTCTGTCCCTTTCTCCCTAGATATCTGGGCCTGATTACACTGGTCCCCTTTTAGTTCCTCGGACTCTTCCAGTCCATCTCCTCCTCAGGGCCTTTGCACCCACTGTGCCTTTTCTTGGAACATTCTCTTCTCCGTCTGGCTAAACCTACTTATCCTTCGGTCTCAGTTTCAATGTCAGTTCCTCAGAAAGCCTCTCAGACACCCCTCCCCACACAAAATGAACGAGACCCCTCATTTGTAATTAGTTATGTAATCTCTATTTCTTTCATTAGAATGAAATTGTCTTGAATTCAAGGATTGTGTTTGTCTTAACCACATTAAAAAATAATCCCCTTCACCAATATGCTGCCTGTTACCGAGTGGAGCCTTAATAGACATTTTTTTGGAATGAAGTATGCTGATATTTTTTCACATTGTATTAGTCAATCCTCCTTACAGTCTTGCAACTCCATTTTATGGGTGAATAAACTGAGGCTCAGAAAACACAAAGCGAGAAAGTGGCAGACCCAAGATTTGAAGCTAAGTCTGTTTGGCACCAAAGCCCCTGCTCTTCAATGGCAGGAATAAGGTGAGGTTATTTTCTTCAGACAACCTAATTCAGATTAGGCTTAAGCCAGAATGCTATGAATTCTTTCTGTTTCACTTGCTTCTGTCTACTGAGATCAATTTAATCCACCTAGTATTTACGGGATGCCATGAACTCAATTCGCCATGTTAAATAGGAAGGCAAGAAGGGACCAGCTGGGCCTCCGGGAAATACCTG
>NW_011888850.1:3547038-3553529 GCF_000151845.1 Pteropus vampyrus
TGACCCAGCAGTTCCAAGTCTAGGAATCTGTCTTATAGATATACTCCCATGTGAACACAATGATGTATGTATAAGGTTATTTACTGCAACATTATTTATAATAGCAACAGATGGGAAACAGACTAAAAGCCCCTCACTAGGGGAGTGGTTAAACAAATTTTGGCACAGCCGTACAATGGGATACTGCACAGCTGTAAAAAAGATGGAGGCGCCTCTTTCTGTCCTGAGACAGAAGGAATTCCGAGACACGTTGTCAGATGAAAAACAAATCAAGATGGAGAACAGTGTATAAATAGGCTGCCCGTCATAGAAAAATGGGAGAAAAGAATATGAGTGTATACATATGCGTATGTAGTTTCTTGAATATTCATGAAATACCTCTGGGGAGAAGAAATTGGTGACAGGAAGACATGGGTGGGAAGGACAATTTTTCCTATCTACCTTCTTGGGCCTTTGTAATTTCAAATTCTGTAAATATATTTTCTGTTCAAAAAAATTAGTCAAGTTAAAATGAAGATAGTTCATACACACCTAAAGATCTCACTAATTTGAGCTCTGATGTTTCTGATTTTATGGTAATTTTGATAGGACATGAACTCTTATGTAAGATTTTCTATGCAAACCAACGCCAGGGATGCGGTTGAAGGAGAAATAATTTAAGTTCTCATCCTTTCCCCTCCCACTGCAGTCCTGGCTGCAGCCTCAGCTTGCTGACTTGACCACAGTTTGAACTTGAGTCAGCCTGCCAGAGGCCAACTCAAGTAACCTCTCACAGCACCCCCTCTGTGTGGCTCCTAGGAGTCCTGCTTTCAAGGTCACCCCCCAAGGAAGGCTCAGACTAAAACTGATGGGACTGGGTTAGCAGAGGAGCAGATGTGGCCCTGGGCACTCGACGGAGACTGTGTCTAAAGCAAATTGTTGGATATGAGACTTGGTGCTGTGTTACTCCCCTATTGTGCAACCCAGAGACCTCAGAGCAGACCGACCACCCAGGAACAAGACTTAGCTCTGCCGCTTCCTCACTAATTGGCTTTAGGCAAATCACTACAAGTCTCTGAACTTCTGTCTTCTCATCTTTAAGTAGGACTAATAAATTCGGGATGGTTGCATGTAGAAGTTAAAAGTCGTTAAGAGAGTTTTCCTAACATAAGCTCTGTAAAACGCTATAAAGTCGTGAAGGGTTGGTTATCTTGAAAGTCACTGTGAAAAGTCCACGGTGGCTCAACATCTCCCATGTGCCGAGATGTTTGAGAGCTAGGGAGACAACCAATAAGAGTGACACGTTCTCCACTCTTCAAGGATTTTGAGGGCTAATCGGCAAGTGAAAGAGGCAGCCATGAAGCCAATTAATTACAGCAGTGTGCTCAGTATAAAACAGACTAGAATACACAGTGTAAGGGGGCAGAGAGAAGGAGGCATTAGCTCAAGCCGGGGCCCTCAGCAAAAGTTTCAGAGACCAGGATATATTAGGGTCGAATCTGAAAAGGGAGGTAGGAGGTTGCCAGGTACACAGGGAGCATTCCAGATGGAGGAAGCAGTACGTGAAAAGGCAAGAAGGGAGTAAGAAAGAGTGTCTTTTGGGAATTCCAAGCAACCGTCTGCTGCAGATTTAAGGTGCACAGATGGGAGTTGAGGCTGAGAAGGGATAAGTAGGACACATCTTAGAGGCCTTTTTATGGTAGGTCACAGCCAAATGATCAGGTAAGAAATAAAAGGAAAATAGGTCAATATAGAACAGAAGAAATCATCGTATAGGTCTCCTTGCCCAGCCGCGAGATATAGGAAGACACGGAGCTACCCGACGTTTCGCTCCAGGCACCAGATGAGTGCAGCTCCCAATGGTGAAGTCAGTCCAGGCTTTGTGTCTTCCCGGCTGAGATCCTAGATGTCGTGGAGACTCAGAGACAAGCTGTCTTCGCTGTGCAGTCCCCTGCCCCACAGCATCTGTTGTATCCCAGGATGAAGTCACTGATCTAGAACACAGAAGGGCTCAGACAATGATGAGAGCTGCCCTGGAGGAGTCTTCAGCGTAGGGTAAGTCTCAAGGTCAATGCTTCACTTTGGCTTTTCCTAACCCCAGACTTGATCATGTCCCTCCCTGAATTTAAAAGCTGCCATGGGTCCTCGCTTACTGCAAAATCCTGCCTAAATGTCTTGGCCCGGTGCCCAGGTCCTCCACAATTGGCCCCTTACTTCCCTGTAGCCTCATCTCCTGCTGCTCTACGCAGTAGCCCCATGCTTTCTCCTCTTTGCTACTTGGAGAAAGCATACTCATATTCAGAGGCTGGTTAAAATTCACTTTTTAAAATTATTCAGAGCCTGGTTAAAACTCACTTTTTGTAAAGCCAGTCCCGACACTGGAGGCCAATATGAATCACCTCTTCTTTTAGGCTCTAAGCATGTGGCATATTTTACTGGAAGAAAAATGATCATAAAGCACATGGTGGGAGGGAGTGTAATAAGGGGAATACAGATTGTTCGTTTCTGTGCCCATTTCTTAGCAAGTCCGTGGTTCTTAAGGATTGAGACCCTGTGGAACTCATCCTCGAAGTCTCAGGTCTAGCTTGGTGTCCATCTCATAGTAGATGCTCAGTAAACGTGTGTGGATAAATGAACGGAAGCCTGGGAGGGAAGGAGGAGATGTGCTCTATGGCAAAGATGTAAGCGAGTGTTTTTTGAAAAGGGTGGTAAGCCAAGAATGGTGGTACCTTCTACTTCCTTGTGTCTTCTTTTTCTTTCATTCTCTCCTTTTTGCATCATTCTGCTCACACTGTTATGTTTTCTATCCTTAATTCTCTAGAAATATCTGCCGTGCTGGGCTTCGTGCTTTTGGGACATGGATACCCAGAGCATACCAGAACTGTTCTGTACCAGAACAGTTACTTGGGCTATTGCGGTCGACAAATCTCCAATGCAAATTTTTATTTTACATTTCTTTGTTGAGTTTATTAGGAAATATTAATTGTAATGAAAATAAGAGGTAGGAAAAACAGTTCCGTGTTCTGACATGGTTGGTTGTTTTCCATGGTTAACAGGCTATTTTTTTTTTCTTTTATTGTTTAGAATTAGAAACTGATGATACTTTCACTTTTTCCATTAGGAAAATATTTATGGATCTAGCGATCTTACTTTGAGGGTAATTCTCCAGTGATTCTGCTTAAATGTTATTCCTTTAATTTCATCCCAAGGCCAAGCTTTAGTGCTTGAAATGATTAGATCACACTGCAACTAATTTAAAATCTGAGTTAACACAGACACAGTTTGCATGTATATTCTCATAAGAAGGATTTGAAATAACCCTTTATCTCCAAAGTTTCAAAATTTTATCTACAAATGTGCAGAATTTCATTCAAGGTTGTCACCAGTTTACAAACCAAGGGCTCAAGGACTCAAAGCCTCTTAAATTATCAGGGATTACCAACTATTTTTAAAGACTTTAATATCTTTATGATGCATGAATAGGTAATGTAAGCTCATTATACATTTCAATTTTTAGTCAATTGATCTCATTTACTTATTAAGAGTCATTTACAGAAAAATCAATTCAAGTAAGTATCTGCATAAGGTAATTCAGACAAAGACTTTGTAAATTAGTGAAAATTATACAACTATTAGGTATCATTAACATCTGCATGTAGTTGCAAATGCAAGACTTCATTTTAAAAAGATGTAGACAAACTACACATATTTGCGTACCATTTCCGTTACAAATAAATCTTTATTATTTTCCCTATTAAGATAAATAAAACCAGGGAAGGTATTTCTATTTTCATATCCTTCTGTATCCTCAGGAGAAATCAACTCTTGCTCCCCAGTTCCCTGCATTTTCAAGTCAGGTAACAACCTTGCAGTCCAGTGCTCGAGGAGCCCCTTCACTAGCAATAAAACGTGACTTGGACTAAAACCCATCACTATCCTCTGTATTCCCCCTATGACACTCCCCCCGCACCATGTGCTTTATGATCATTTTTCTTCCAGCAACTCAGGTTTGAAAGATCTAGATTTTTGACCATGGCTTAAGGCTGCTGTCCCAGTAGCTGGTCTCAGAAAACCTAAAGAAGCTTCAGTAATGGCAGATTCATTTCTTATTCTAAAATTATTCTTTAGAAACAATGTTTAGATTTAAACATTCACTCTCTTGGCCCTAGAAGTCCCTTCTCAGAATAATGGGTAGATTACACAGATGACTATGTTCTTCCCACAGCAGCCCCGGGGACCTTTAAAAATGTAAAATACATCTGGTAATCTGCCTCATTGCACTTCACCATGAGAATGCCTCACTGTGGCTTGTAAGGTCCTTCAGGATCCTGTCCTGCTTCCTCTGCATCCCTGCCTTGTGCCTCCCCCGCTCACTCACTCTGCCCCAGCTCCACTCTCTGGACTGGCCTCATGCACACCCAACCCTTAGTCCCTCCAGGGACTTCGTCTAGTACTCTTGTCTTATCTTTATCACAGCACCATCTCCATTGTTTTCCTGGACCTTTATGTTTGGTAATTACTTCTCTACTTACCTATGTGCTGCCCCACCAGACTGTAAACTCCATGCAGCAAGCACTACAGGTCTTCTCTCTCACCACTGTCTATCCAGGCCTGGCAGGATGACAGGCTCAAAGTTGATACTGTTGGCAGAGAACACTGGTTGTCCACCAAAGTCTGTTCTCCTTCCCATAGTGATAGGATGTGAGCTGCACATTGCACACAGCTAGACCACATTACCAGCTTCCCTTGTGGCTGGGCGGCTAGAAGCCCAAGTCATCACCTGCGGAGTGAGAAGGGAAGTGATGTGTGTACCTCATTTGCTCAGGGACCAAGCCGTAGCTCTAGACGGGCACTCACCTTCCTGAGGGCAGGAGTACGGCAGTACCCATGGTCAGCTTGATCGTGTAGACAAGGGCAACACTCTCGAGGGGAGCAGAGCAATTGGATGGAAAGGCTTGGCCCGAATGACCACATACGGCAGAGCTTTCCCCAACCTGGATCATTCACCTTGTAATATTACATGAGTGTGGAATAAACTTGTGCTTCTTTAAGCACTATATTTGGTGGTCTCTTTGTTATTCCGCTTAGCTTTCAGCCAGACGAGCACATTGTTGAATAAATAGTTGTTGAGTGAATGAGTGAATCATCAGGGGTTTGCTGTTTTACCCTTTGCCATTTTACCACAAGGGCAAGAAGGAGGCAGCCATTACCAGGAGTTACTCACTGCCAGGTACCGGAAAAACACACACCATGAACTGTGCTCTGCTGCTTAGGTATCCTCATCTTTTCCCATCTGAAAGCTTCCCTGTGTCTTGCCATGTCTCACTGCACCATCGACAGATTTTGCTCTGCCATCCAAAAGAAACCAAACTTAAAAGAACGTCACCAACTATGCAGCATGTAAGTAACACTCTTAATGTGAAGATTCTAAGTTGTTCTTTTATAAAAGATGTTGTGTGAGACAGATATGCCGTCTCGCAGCGTGCGGCAGCCTGTGACCCACGTCATAGCTGAGAGTCCCACGCATTTGAGAGTGCGGTGCAAACTTCCACAGTTAATGTCTGTGGAACCTAAACTTTTAATGTTCGATAAGTTTTCCCAAACCTCTTGTTCCATGATGGTAGGTGGTTTTGTTTGTTTATTGAACTTTTGGGAAGTGTATTACTTGTGAGTCATGATTTCCCTAAGGAATTTTCCATTATCGCTTTAATTTTCAGGAAAAAAAAATGTTTTCTCTTTTTCAATGAACTCTTCTACTTAGGTCCTGGTATATTTTAAGCTCTACTATATTTAAAGAAAGGCATTTAACAGTCATTCAGTTAACCATTAACTGCCTTCCAGAGATAGTAATTAAGACAATATCAGGATTTAGGCTTGTTTTAAGCTCATTCCTCCAGAGCTTGGGGATTTGTGTGCAGGAAGTTGATTAGAGAATTCTCTGGAAAGAATACCTGGAAAGGGTGAAGGAAGGAGAATGGGACAGAAGGAAGAGTTGAACCGGAATGAACCCAGGATCTAGAGCTCGGATGATCCCTCAAAGTGGACCTGTATTGAGGCAAGGGTAGCCCCTCCCTCCACCCCCTAGTCATGAAATGTGGCTGGAAGGGAATGTAACCTTTGATGTTGGCCAAGGGCAAGGCCTTGGGAGGGGCCTGGCAGCTAGGAGAATGAGGTTGTGGTCCCAGAGGGAGTTCTGGGCAGCGTTGCCCAGTACCCATGACAGGCCTTCCACGTCAGATTAGCACCTGAACAACGCTGGCCTCACGACAGCACCACCTTGCCCACTTCGTTCCCTGTTGTATCTCTGCACTTAGAACAATGCCTAGCACCTAGCACATAGTAGATGCTCAATAGACATTTGTTGAGTAAATAAACAAAAGAAAGAACATGCAAGATTATGCAAGGTATATACAAATTAGGATACTTTTAATAAACTTTGTCAAAATTGAGGAACCTCACTTGACTTTAAACTTCTTAAGCAGAGGCTGAAATCATCTTTATAGATGTATTAA
>NW_011888850.1:3553579-3575179 GCF_000151845.1 Pteropus vampyrus
TTTTTTTGCATTTGGACAGATAGCAAGAAAATGTTTTGAGTCTACTTGAGCAGTCAGGAAAGTGGCAGATGAGTTTCTTTCTCGACAAAAATAAGTCAATGCATTCAGGAAAAACTATTCTTGTACTCAAAATCAGGACTTATGGTGTGATGAGTTTTGACAATAAAAGAGAATATTTAAAAATGGGGCCTCCCTAGAAAATGCAAAAGATATCTTTGCCAGACCCTCAGGCTGAGGGTTCTGAGTTATTGATCATGACTGAATTTGCGAGACAGTGAGAATGAGTCATTGAAGCTGGTTCCTGACCCGCTCGTGGGCTGTGGCTGTGGCAAGGGATAACTTTGTGCACCATTCATTGTCATTGTCATTAGCAGTTATAGTAGCTTTGGAGCTTATATGTGGACAGCACTTTACAGTCTACAAAACACATTAAAATTAGCAATTTCATTTGATTCTCTAGTATGGGAAAAGAGTAAAAATACGTTTCTTATAGCATTACGCTAATAATAAGGACGCAAAAGTCATTCACAAATATTAGCAAATTGAGTCCAGTAACAAGTGGGATTTATCCCAAGAATGTGAGATTCTTTAAACATTTGAAAAATAATAATAAATGATAGACTATTAGGAGAAACCATGTGATTATCTCAATAAAGAAAACATACTCTCAGTAAACTGAACTGGAAGGGACTCTTTCAACCTGATAGAGAACATCTATGAAAAATCTACAGGTAATAGCGTATTTAGTGGTGAAACAGTAAGCCTTTTTTTTTTTTTTTTTCAGTAAGAATGGGGAAAAGACAAAGATGTCTACTCTCACCCCTTTGATTGTACTGGAGGTCTTAGCCAACGTACTAAGGCAAGGAAAAAAAAACATACGGATTGGAAAGGAAAGAGTAAAGCTATCATTATTTGCAGGTCACATGACTATCTGCATATTATTGCCATCACAGAGGAAATAATGAGGGTCAGGGAGATGAAGTGACTTCTGTGAGTTCTTAGAGGCAGTAAAGTTGAAGCTGATACTCAAATCTAAATTTTCTGACTCTCAACACTGGAATCAAAGGAGAGACTATTTCATTCTCTTAAAAAATATATCCTAAGTGAAGTTTTACAAACGATCCAATGGCACTGGAAATTTTCCAGAGAGAATCAACTAAAATGAAAATAGATAGAGCAGGCTTATTGGTCCAGGACAGACTAAATGGCCAGGCCCTTTGGCCTGAGCATATTGAAATGTGGACAGTATATAGCCAGAATGATTGTGGATCTATTCACCAGATCCTAAAATAAACTGAGAGAAACCCTCAACATTGGACCCAGTAAGGTAAGGACTGATGAAAAATGTTTTGTCTTTTTTTTCATAGTAACTTCAATATACTTTGAAACTCATTATCAGAGGTGGTGCAGGATGAAAAAGATTTGGAGAAAAAGATGTCAAGAGACCTGTAACTAGGGTGACCGTATCATTCATCATCATAACTGTGACTCTTATGAGCAAAAGGAGGTACTAATTAATAATTACCCTGGATCAACAGGCATAAACCAGGACTGTCCCGGGCAAAATGGGACATTTGGTCCCCCAGCCTACAATAGGTATAAAGGAAATTGGTCTATTGGGGAGAAGGTAGCAAGACAAGAGAAGTTTTGTGGGTCTGCTGGGATTTTGCCTTATTCTCTCAGGCCAGTCGACCACAGGTGAATGTTTTAGAGCCTGGAGCCCCTTTTACCTTTTAGGAGGCTCAGACCTTTGTTGACCCTCAGGGTTTCCCCTACTCTTGCTGCTAATCATAATAAATGAGAACAATAGCTACTCTGTATTCAGTGCTTTCTATGGGCCAGGAACTCCGAGAACTGCTTGATGGTAACAATTTCCTTCAATAACCTTGGGAGCAGGGCACCACTGTACAGGTGAGGAAAGAACCACTCAGAGAGGTTGGGTAACTTTCCCAAGGTCATTCAGCTGGAAGGTTTTAGAGCTGAGATTTGGACCCAGACTCCGAAGTATGATATTAACCAGCCCTTGCTTTTTCCTTTTTGGGTGCAGGCCATTTCAAGAACCCAGGTTTCTGGCATAGGATGAGCTCATGGTTCGATAGGCACCAGAGTGGAAATAGGAGGCCCTGGGCAGTAGCCCAGCCTCTCTTAGTTCCGGGTCCATCCTGATCCCACACCGAGAGGTGCAAAAGCACAGGGCTGGTGTTGGCAGCTGCCCAGCACAAGCGGAGCCCGGGCGTTTGACCTGGACCGGTGCCGGGTTCTTTGTGTTTTTTATTATATTGTGATTCTGTATGGACTTATGCCTGCCACAGATGGGAATCTTGTCTGTCCAGGTATCGCATACTGTTTCTATAATTATCACTGGGCCACATAGCCCATATTTAATTTTTTTCATTTCTTTCCATTAGTTAATCTGAGAGTGTCCTTAATTATTTTTATTGCTTTTCTCTGAACTTTTTAATTTGTTGGCATATCACCTTTCAGGTAGTGAGACACCAGAAGTGTTCAGAGAAATTATAATCTCCTATGCATGATGTAATAATGCTTTGGTATAGGAAGGTGAGCATTGTAGTGGTGGTTTTAATTGCCATTGTTATCATAACCCGCGAATAACTTGGTCCTCTCCAATTAACTTGACTTTTTTTTTTTTTTTGGTTAAAGTAAGTGGCTCAAAGTCAATCTAATTTAAATTTGGAATATTCTAAGGTGTGTGTGTGTGTGTGTGTGTGTGTGTGTGTATTAAAAGAAAAAACAATGAAAAAATTCAGGAAGCAAAAGGAAACAAAGAATTTATTGGTCTTTTGCTCATTTACCAATGATCCACTACGTGCCAGACGCCAGGTGCTATGTTCAGAAGAAACTTATCCTGGAATGCTTTGAACATTTTAAATATTTCGTTCATTAAAAATTACTCTTGTTTTCTGAAACACTCTTTTAATGATTACATTTTGACTCTCCTGTTCCTATTTTAGATTGATAGCTCTTATTTTCTGGTGACAGTGACTCATTTGTGATTCAGGTTATACGTAACAATCTTTGGCTTGAGTATTTTGAAATTATATATAGTTTAGCATGAATAATTATATTGATCAGGATATCATTTGAAAATACTAATCATGTAGTATTCTTTTTCTTAAGAAAAAAATAAAAGACTAAGTTAACCTGAATTCTTAAAAATATAATTTGAACTTAATTCCACAATTTGCCTTCCCTCAGATTTAAGGCACTTTGATTTTTTTCAAGTCCGTTGGTCTTTAAAGTAACTCTCAGTCTTTTTACTTTTTATTATTTGCCCAAAGATGGCTACATGAGTATTAGTTTCCAAATAATGGGATTTTCTCACAATAGCAGATGTAGTTTTAATGTTCCAACACTGAAAACTTTCTTAGAACATAATTAAAATATGAGAAGTGCACAGCTTCTCAGTGAGGGAAGTCTGTAGCTTCCAGTCAGATCACACGGATCTGGCGCCTCATCTTCTCTTCCAGGTAATGATTCTGAAACAGTGTCTCAGAAAGTCACTGCTCCATCCACAGCCCTAGCAGCAGCTTTCTGAAGCCCAGTGACCTCACGATGGGGTGCAAATTTAGCTGATGTTTTCAGCTCCCACAAGTCACTTCCTTTTGGAGTTTAGGCCCATGAATGCCTCCTCTGATGGTTTTGTTCATGGTGTAAAAATTCATTTTCTTCCAAGAATCTACCTAGGTTTCAAAGTGTGCCTCATTTTCTGGAAGGGCAGCCTTACCTGGGAATGGGAGAGAGGTGATACAGGAAATGAATTTTATTAGTTCATATTATTCAAAAATAAGTATGGATCACATTCTTCAATATGTATCTTTGGTTAAAAACACTAACGCAACACCACCACCAAGTACCACCCTAAAAACTTCTCTGCAAAGTCATGACAACATCCTCCCCTGACTTCACGTCTTTCTATAATATACAGTATAATTTATAAAAGTGTGAGCAACTGTGGAATTGTTCTCCTAATAGATTCTGAAGATTCCAATTTTCATTCTGCCACACAAGACTGAAAATCCACTTGTGCTCACTTATCTGTATCTGTACCTCATCCCCACGCTGCATCAGAAATCAGGTTCAGGTGCAGGTTAAGAGCACGCATTTACCTCCAGAATATGGGACTTATTAAATATCTCTCTACAATTAACATCACCATATCAATAAGAATTATCATTAGGTCTTGTCAATCAGGTGCTGAATTTTGCTTCAGGGAAACAAAACAATTTAAATTATAGCAAGTGCTCCCCTCTTTTTTTTTTTTTTACATGCTTCTCTTTAAATTGGATAATTATGTGGCTTTTCATTAGCTTCCTCTAAGCGTAATAGATCACGATATTCACCCTTTGACCTTGGTGATGAATGTCTCTGGTGAAAACATGTGACAAGCAGTGTTCTAATGAGAACAAAATACGGAATAACTGGAAATCTTGTATAATGAACGGGGAAAGCAGGATGGAAGCACAACCTTGAAGGTTGATGCACAAAATGTATTTGTAACACGGCAATGATGTGGGTTGGGGTAAAAAGAGGCTATTTTTGGTTCTAATGATGTGGATAGAAAAGCTGATGTTTCCTCTTTGGTACTTAAAAAAAAAAAAAAAAGGAGAGACAGACATTTCAGGAAGGGCGCACATCAGAAAATATCTCGACTGAATTGCAGCACAAATGGAGTGAATCCACAGGCCTGAGGGGGATTCACATGACTCACTGGGTCTTGGAACACCTGTGGTGGAAATCTGAGGGCGTCTCTCATTTTATTACTGTCTTTACAGGAGTTCCAAATGTGAGGACAGCTTAAAAATGAAGTGATTTGGTATTGGGGGAATCTATAACCTTTTAGGGGCTGTAGAGGAAGAAGAGGAGCAAGGAGACCCCCAATCTCTCCAGCTGCTCCCCCTTAGTCAGTGCCTGGGCAGCCTGCCCTGCTGGAGCTCGGGCATCTCCCACATCTCCAAAGTCCTCATTTTATGATGGCCAAAGGGGGCTGGGGCATCCTAAAGTTGGTCCTGGGATGTTGCCAGAGGTCAAAGAGAAGCCAGAGACCTCTAACTTTTTCTTGCTTCCTTCCTCAATCTACACAGCAGGTTTCCCTGTATGATAAGTTTGGGTCCCTAACTCAAGCACAGCTTTCCTCCTGTCAAATCAGCCCATGTTACTGTGACATGCCCTGGGGTCACATTTGCTTATTTTAGATTTTCTAGATGTTTCCCTGTTCATTTGATTTTGGGATATACAGTGCAAAAGCAGCCCATTATAAAGCTATTTATCAAAGGTATGGATTTGCTGTATGATCTGAGGACACGGAGTCTGAGAAAGGAGCTAAATGCACAAGTGGGGCTGTGCTTGTTTAGGGGTCAAAGAAAGAGAGACAGGAACCACCACTTATTAAGCAACTACTATGTGCCAAGTGCTCTATCAGGCCCCTGATACATGCTCTCTGACTTAATTCTCCCATCGAATCTCATTATCCCATTTTGACTTAAGAAATGGCCCAAGCATGACCTACAATGACATGATAGAAAGGCTAAGATTTGACCATAGGTTGGTGTGACTCTCAAGTCCACATTCTCTAGGTTAAAGGCAGCACATGGCATAATACTATTACATCTTCCAAGAACCGTGCCTTTACTATAAACTTCTCCCCAACTGACCTTTCCAGGTCCCACGCTCAGAATTGATTTGGGTTATTATGAATTTAATATTACTATCAATCTCGCTAGTTCTGCAATTTATTTTGCTTAACAGAAGACATGTAAGAGAAGAAGCGTCTGCCTCCGTAAATTGATTTCTTCCGGTGAATTCCACTTTGGGATAAGAATCTGCAGTGAGTGATGTGTGTGCTTATAGAGGATTAAGAAACTGACCAGGCTCGAAAACATGGTTCCCTTTGTTTATGTGCAGATCTGGTCTGTTTAAGGTAAAATTCACCTTGGGTCCTCGTCCCTGACCTCCACCAGGTGGATCTGAGCAGAGACATCCTCAGTGCCAGCAAATCTTTGCCTCTTTCCTCAAGTGCCTGCCAGGAAGAGAAATTCCTAAAGTCCATTTTGAGCTTAGTCTGGGATGCACCTGCGATTTGTCATGGACATTGGGCAATTACTGGCACACAGACCCGAAGAAGAACTGAGCAACGGAAGGCTCTGTCTCTCCAGCAAGATTATCGTCTTTGCATCAGTCACTGTTAGAAACATCTCCGGTTTGCGCTCCCAGCTCAACTACACAGAAGAAAGATCTTTCAGCTTCTCCCTAGTCACCCATATTCTGAGAAAACTGGAAAAGATGGGTAAGAGTAGTCATTGTAAGTACTTGGGGGCTCCAGGAGGTGTCTTTAAGAACTCTGTAGAGAGGGGCTGCCATTCTTTTCTGAGATTTAAACCTGCAGCACAAAACACATCAGAGTGGAGACACTAGAAGTCGTCTGAAGGAGCTGAAATATTTCCCAAGTCCACACGACTCAAATACAACCTGTTTGAACAGTCTTTTAGAAAAATCTAAAGAAAGAATAATTTGATCAGAAGCGGGGAGGGTTGTTCAGCTATAAAAACAGGACAAAAGGAGTATCTCAGAGGCAAAGGCTAGCAGAGGCCACCCAGATCTTGTCCAAGGGAGAGAGAACTGAAATCCATTGACTTAGAGAATTTCCAAGTCTCTTGGAAGAGGCGTCTCTAATACGGTGAAGGAAGCCATAGACGTTACGTGTGTGTAATCAACAGACCCAGGAACCAGCTCCTTTTGGCAAGAACATTAATCCTATCATGGTGTCACTTAAACGTTTAGTTTTTGCTGTGTTGAGTCAACCATCACCAAACAGACTTGAGATTGTTTCTGATAAACATTGGCCAAGAGAAAGCAGACACAGCGATGACACTGATTTAGAGTACCCCCAGTAGGGATTTCTCACTGAAAATGTGAATGATGTGCTTTGATCTTATACATACATGTTGTGCTCTTGATGTACGTCCATGGAAAGTTGGGTCAGTTCTCTCTGTGCTGACAAGGGCAGGGTCTCGAGCCTTCGAGCTGCAGACCAGACCCCAGGCTGTGGGACTATACCAAGCTGATGCGTGCAAAGGAAACTTCTCCAGGAAAAGTTGCTGGCACTTCACCTTGGCACTTACCTTGACACAGCTGCATTCCTGAAAGCATTTCTTTAAACCATTTTAGGTTTACAGTTCAGCAGCATTAAGTATATTTACATCGTTGTGCAACCATCATCATCATCCATCTTCAGAACTTTTTCATCATCTCATACTGAAACAGTGTACCCATTAAATGATACACTCCCCCTGCCCCCGCCAAGAGCTTCTAGTAACCACTATTCTACTTTCTGTCTCTATGAATTTGCCTGCTCAAAGTATTGCATATAAGTGGAATCATACAATATTTGTTTTTTGTGTGTGTCTGATGTATTTCATGTAGCATAATATCTTCAAGTTTCATCCATATTGTAGCTTGTATCAGAATTTCCTTCTTTTTTAAGGCTGAATAATATTTCATGTATATACCACATTTTGTTAAATTATTCATCTACTGATGGATATTTGGGTTGTTTCTACCTTTTGGCTCTTGTGAATAATGCTGCTATAAATATGACTGTACAAATATCTGTTCAAGTCCCTACTTTTAATTCTTTTAAATATGAGAGAAAGCATTGTAAATTTCTGTAGTCATACCTTATCTTTCCATAGTGCTCTATAGTTTACAGAGCATGCCAACATATTTGTCGAATCCTATGAGGTAGATAGGGAAGGAGATAGGGTTTATCACCTTCATTTTGCTGAAGGTAAAATGAGGCTCAAGAGGTAAAGTGGGGGTCCTGGATTCAAATGCTGGCCTCCTCTGTGATCTTCATCACAGAGCAATCTCTGTGAAGACAACAGCAGTATCTACCTTATTAATTGTTGTACCCCAGGTTCTAGCTCAGGGCTGGTCATTAGCAGATGTTCAATAAACATTTGTTGAATGAGTACGTCGCCCTGCCCCCGTACCCCAATAGCCAATAGCTCGAGCTCTGCATGGATATGCAAAGGAATACATTTGTTAACGTTCCTTGGTCGAGGACCTCAGGGGGCCTCGAAGACCATTGTAAGGCTCTTGAAGGAGACCAGCTAGATTCCTGACTGACTGATGGAGATGCTCTGGAGTAGAAATATTGATTCCACCCACTTCTTAGACCCCAGTGGACTCCACACCCCTATTTCTGTGGTGAGTGTGTATGTGATTGTGCTGAGGACAGAAATGCTCCTGGACTGGCCACCTTGCACCAGAAGAAAGCCTGAATTCACTGAGGAATGAGAGCTTTCTCTTTTCCTGTAGTTACCCTGAAGACAACCACAGATTCATGCCACTTTGGTCATCTGGCTAAATATGAATCACGGCCCAGAAAGGAAAACTGAATCTCAGGAGTTTAATTAGTATTATCACCATCTGATTTGGAAGAAAAGGCAATGAGTATTCGTTATGGCAAAGTTCAAAGGAAAGGACTATTGAAAGTGGGAGAGATGCTTTGTCTTTGGAAGCGTCTGGAGGCTTTGCCCTCATTTCCAGACTCATTCATCATCAGAACTACACAGCTTATGGCACTCGCTCACTTCGATAAGTTTGTTGTTGAAAATGAATATCAGAAAAACTATTTCTCCAATAAAAGGCACATAACATGCCGGACTCATCTCTGTCAAATTGTGGGCTTATAAACTGTAGGTCTGCAGGAGTCTGGGAACAACCACAATCAAATACATCTTTGGGAGAATTTTCTTTATTAGCTCCGCCGAGCTCTGAGGGTAGAGCTTGTTATTTTTTAACTCTTGAAGATTTCCATGACTTGTGTCAAAGTCCCGTCTTCAGAGTCATAGAACTTCAGTTAAGAACTTTAGTTAAGCTATCTGGTGCACATAGTGACTTACAGCTAGTTAGGGTTTCCTTAGTACTTTTTTCACTTTAGAGTTTTTACTTTAGAGGCAGAAGGGGATGTTGGCAGACTGAAACCAAAAGTCATGGGAATTACATGTGTTTATAAGAGGAAATTGGAGTGAGGAGATGAAGATGAGCAAGTACCAGGGCAGTGGTAACTGGACCAGGCCCTCCTACTGGACGCCTCTCTTCCCCAACCCATCCCCACAAAGGTGTTCTGGAAAGTTCACATGTGTTGCTGAATTAAGCATTCCAGGAAACATGGGCATATAAAATTTGCAATTCATTGCATAATTACTGGAAATCATTGGATAATTACCAACTCTCTATGCCACCTGGCCTCAGTAGTCTCCAAGTTTGAACTTTTAGAGGTGAACCTAAATCAATAGAGAGCTGAGTAATGGAGAGTTACTGTCAGAGAGCATTACAGTTAAAGGATTAATGCCAACGCCCACATGTATCGATATTAGAACACAATATGTATATTTAAAGTATGATACCAAAGTGTAACATGTATATTTTGCATTTGCAATATCTTATGCCTCGTATTTAAATTTACACTCAAAGTAAGTCATTGGGCTTTCCAACAAGGACATTCTTTCATTTTACAACATGCAATATATTTATAACGACCTGTCATTTTTCTGAATTCAGTTCACCATCCCTGCAGTATGGGGAGAGACTGCCATAAATGCAAGAGAGATGCCAAGGGCAGCCTGTCCCTCTGTGAGACTGTGTCAAGGAGGAAGGGCAGGGGAGGAGAAGGGAGAGAATGCCCTAAACAGGTTCAGGTAGCCCATGCTGGTATCCGTCACTGCCGAGCCCTGGCTGGGTATTTCTGGAGGGCCATGGTCAAGTGTTGGGTTAGAAATGGCGATTTCAGAGTGATTCTAGGGTCATCTTCTGGTGGGACGAGAAAGGAAACCAATGTTTAGTGAGCAAGTACTATGTACCAAGCATTTTTTCATTTTCCATTTCATTTAATCCCATGATAACTTCGGAAGTTAACCTGACTTTTCCTATTCTATTTTTAAGAAAAATGAGATTCAGATTTAAAAACTTGGCCCAAATCACATAATAAGTAAATGGAAAAGCTGAGACTTGACATCTGGGCCACTGCTCCCTCAGCTTAATAGAAGAAAACTGCGAATTAGGATCAATTACTTTGCTTTGGAGGGAGGCAATCAGGCAGCAGTAGGCATCAGAAAACTCGTTTCCTAAGCAAGGGAAGAGAGGGCAGAAAGAAACTCATCTTGGGAACACTGAAGGGTGTGGATATGGAGGAAAGGAGATGCCAGCGATACCATGTGTTCAAGGTAGTTTTTGTGGCATCCATGGGAGTTCCCAAGGCCTTGGATGTTGAGCCACCTGGCAAGGGAGGGCTGGAGCAGAGATAGGTTTTGTGTTTTCCTTGTGTATGGCAGGTGCTTGAAAGATAGTTTCAAATAAATCTTGTTCCCTCAAGTATTTATTGAGCTTCTACTACACAGTAGGTGATGACATAGGAGTGAGCACAACATAGTCATTGCCCCAAATGAGTTTATAGTCTAATAGAGAGACGATGCATAAATAACAAGTGAAATGCGATTTAACAGATGGTGATAAGCTGAATGGCGAAAAACCAAGTGGAAGAAGAGAACTAGAGGGCTGATGCGTACGTGTGTTTCATATAGATGAACCTAAATAGGGAAGGCTTCGCTGAAAAGGTGACGTGGGTGGGATCTGTGGGAGCCGAAGGAGCTCGCCATGTGACTGTCTGGGAGAATTCCATTTCAGCCATCAGGAGCGATAAGTGCAAATGTCATGAGACAGGAGTGTGCATGGCATGTCTGAGAAACAGCAAGGGGCTAGTGTGCCGAGCAGAGTGAGAGAGCGCGGGGATAGATGGAGAGGTAGCTGGGGCCAGAGAGAGTAGACTTTTCAGGCCACTGTAAGAATGTTGGGTTTTATTCTGCGTGATTTGGGAAGTCATTAGAAGGTTTTGAGCAGAGAAGTGACGTGATTTCACTTTTACTCTAAAAGGGTCTGTGGTGTTGAGCACAGTCTGTACAGGGAGACCTGTTAGGAGGCTGCTGTAGTCATCTTGGTGAGGGATGGTGCTTTGGAGCAGGGAGATGGCAGTGGAGGTTGTGAGACGTGGTCAGAATATAGATACAGTTCGAAAACAGGGTCATTGGATTTGCTGATGAGACGGAATGTGACATGTGAAAGGGGCAAGGATGACTGAGGTTTTGGTCCTGAGCAAAGGATAGAAGGGAGTTGACATGAATTTGGGAGGCCGATGGAGGAGGAGGTTTTGATGCATGTGCGTAGGTGAGGCTGGGAGGCGAGGCAGGAACCAGGAGTTTATTTTTGGATATATTAAATTTGAGATGCTTGTTGGACATCCAGGAAACTATCTCTCTGGAGTCTGGAGTGGTCCAGACTAGAGACATAAATTTGGCACTTGACAGCACATAGATGGTGTTTACGGCCATGAGACTGGATGAGATCAACTACGGGGTGTAATTTAGAGAGAGAAGAGGTCTAAGGGCTGAGCTCTGGGGCACCATAATTTTTAGAGGTTGAAAAAAATAGGAAGAAACCAGATGGAGACTGAGAAGGAGCCGTGTCCTGGGAGCCAAGTGAAGAAAGCTATCGAGAGTTCAAACAAGATGAGAATGGAGAGTTGACCATCGCATTTAGCAACACAGAAGTCATCGGTGACCTTGATAAGAGTGTTATGGTGGAAAGGCAGGGTCAAGCCTGATTGGAGCTGGTTCGAGAGAGAAAGGGAGGGGAAGCAGTGCAGTGTGCCCACGTAGACAGCTCTTCTGAAGACTCGTCCTGCTAAGGGGAGCAGGGAAATGAGACAGAAGCTGAAATGTGAGGTCAAGAAAAAATTTCTTTTCCTTTTTTTTAGGATGAGAGAAATTGCTGTAGGTTTGTATGCCGATGGCAGTGGGAGAGAAGAAGTTGCAGAGGGTGTCCTCGAGTAGGGGAGGGAGGGGACATGGCACAGATAGAGGGGTGGCCTCCATGAGCAGGGAGGTCCATTTGCAGAAATCAGAGTGTGCAGAGCTTCAGGGCACAGGCAGGCCAGTGGGCGAAGGGGGACAAGGAGCAGGGATAGGAGGCAAGGTCAGCAGCTGAGAGTAGGACACATACAGAGATGCTGAAAGTAAGAAGAGAGGAAAAGGTACAAAATTGTCACTCTGAAAGTCAGGGAGTCGATGGACCAGAGGAGTACAGTCAGATTTCTGAGAAGCTCCAAAGGCCCATTTAAAGTAAGTGACTGTGAATATAAAGTGAATGCAATTCATGAAATTTAAAGTGAATGAAAATTTGAAATCCAAACGCAGTTTTTTAACATGAGGCATGTACAATATAAAATGATTTAAATTCTTTAATCCCATGATTCCTTTTTTTTTTACTGAAACCTACAAGGATTCTCTCTCAATCCAGCATTAAATTCAAACTCCACCCTGTACCACTCTCTCTCCACCCAAGCTTACTGTCTACTAGTTCAAAGCCAGCTTTCTGCTGAGTCAGTCTCCTCCCTATTTCTCCAGGTACCTCATGTCTGTAAGTTTTCGTTCATGCAGTTCCCTCTGCCTTTCCTTTACCTAAGCAGCATGTCCTCCTAGAGTTCTCTGACTACTCCTGCTTTCCTTTCTCTGAATTATCATCAGGCTGTAGGCCGTAGCATACACTGAGTGTTTTCGGATTATCTTACCTGGAAGAGCACTGCAGAGATTGGATGTGCTAGAGATTAAGAGCAACTCTCCTACTGGCACTGGGCATCTAGAAATATTGGATAATATGATCGAGGTACAAAACAGAAGGCAAGACTGGTTGTTGAGCCCCATGCAGGACCCCTGACTTTTTTCAAATGGACCTGGTAGCACTTAATTGCAGAACCCTAATACACAACTTTGCAAATTCCATTCAGCCACTATTAGAAAAAAAATGCCCCGGTTGGAAGAGCACATAGTTCTCTCTGGCTTCCCCTTTACACAGCTCTGCGAGTGGATTGGAGTGGAGTCGGAGGAGCTGCAGGGGAGGCGGGGTGTTTGTGTTTCCTCTGTGACCGTCATCAGTGAACCAGAGGATCTTCAGCTCCCTGAAGCTGGCAGAGAAGTGACCTGTATTGAGGCCTCTCTACCCCCTGGGTGGCATCCAATTGAGCCCCATGCAGTTATTAGAGGGATAATGGGATTCATTTCAGCAAGGAGTGCCTGGCTGGGGCCGAGCTTATTTTAATTTTCAATGTTAATAAACTTGTGGCTATGGCTTTTTTCACATCGATGTGCCTCACACCTCATTTCGCCCGCCCATTAGGTAATTACCAGCAGCGCCTCTGTTCCCAGCACCTCTTAAACACGGAGCAATTATGCTTATTTGGTGAATGATGATGAAACTTGGAGGAGGCAAATGCACTGGTGTAGAACTTTCCTCCCGACTTCATCAGGTGTGCACTGAACACATCCCTTTAGTGAAGAACGGGGCTGTGGTTACAACCTTCACCAGGGCAGAAATGCAGCAACCGTTCCCTCCGGGGTACCCGCTGTGAGCCACCAGCATGCCACCGCAGCCAGCCCCATCCGACCCAAGCCTCAGACCCCCAGGGCACGGCTGTGGAAATAGCCCATCCAGCTTGGGAAATGAGCAGCTAATGCTCTTCATTTATCTTGAAATGAGAAGTTTTCGGTAGGTCTTAAGTGTGTATTAATGCATCGAGAGTAATGATCCCTTTATTTACAAAGTTGCTTAATTCCTCACTTTTGTGCTCCTCGTGGGTCCGAGTGGATTTCTCACTTGCCAAGTTACTCCATGATTTTCACAGTGGCTTAAACAACCCTCTTTCCCCCCGCTTTCTGATCCTTCGACTGATTTCCAAGCAAAGCGATTGCCAGCCTGACTTCTGACTCCAGTTGCAAACACTTCCTGTATTTGAAGATTGGTTGCAGATGAGGGAACAGTGGGACAATGTATGGACTTGAACTGAGAGCAGGACATAGGTCTGCACCCAGAGACAGACGCTTTGTCCTTGGCCAGGAACGTAGCTCCCCCACTGCTCTGCGAGGCCAGCGCTCCACTCAACGGACTTCCTCTGCCTGACCCAGTTACAACCCAATGCCAGCTTGCTTGTCTCCAATGTCCCCAAGCCCCTGTTTCCTAATTGACAAGTTTTGGTCAACTCTTTTCACTACCTGTTAGTGGTGGTGACATCACTGCAGTGGGTTGCAACTTGTCACCTTTTTTAAAGGAATGAGAAATAGAACAGAAGAAAATATCAGACTTCATTGCACCTGGTGATTGTAAGTATTGTTTCACTGAGGTTTGGTTTTCTTTTTTCATTCAAAAAATAGTTATTGAATAGCTGTTCTCTAGTGGGCAGCATTCTAGGAGCTGGTTTCAGTTAGGTGGTATATCCGTGTCCACTTGTAGATAGCTATACTGGATCACAATATAAACTGTATCTCTTCCCGTGGATTGGTATAGTCAGATCTTGGAGAATTCCTGATGTGCTTCCCAGCAAGCCCCAGGGTCCAAGCATCCCCAACCCACTTCTGACTCCAAGGTTCTCACGGCCTCGGTTCCAGAATACAGGGCTCTTGGTGGCCCAGTGCTTACCTGGCAGCATTCAGAGTGTGTTTTTGAACTTTTTGCCTGCCCTCCTCCCTGGAGGGAGGGGCTGAGGCTAGGCATTTGGAAGCACATGGCTCAGAGAGAAAGTGGTCAGAAACACAGGTGGCAGAGACCCAGGTCACATCAGCCAAATGATGCTGGCTCTCACCCCTTAAATCAGAAGAGTCTCTGTTTGGGTGAGACATTTTCACGGAAGACATAGTGCCCAGGGTCAGGGTGAGCTGGCCAGAAGTTTTCCATTTGCTACAACCACAAATGGAAAAGCCATTAATTTAAAGAAACTCCTATTTTTCTGATCGTAAAAATTCTAAATTGGTGGATGAGTGTGTGTGTGTGTGTGTGTGTGTGTGTGTGTGTGTGTGTGTGTGTGTGTGTGTGTAACTTTACAGGAGAGCTTCTCTATGCTGCTTGGCTGCATTTTTAGCAAAGTGTCCCAAATTTCCTCTGGGATCCCTATCATTTCAAATATTGGGCTTGCCGTAGGGACTGAGTCTGTAATGATAGTTAGAGCTCACGTCTGAACTGCCACGGAGAAGAAGTGGGCGTTAAGGGCAGTGGGAACCAGCCTTACATTCAAAGTGGGCCTCAACCTAGACTTTCAAAGTTCTCTTCCGATGAGGCTATGGGTAGAGTTACAGGATAATATATAGAAGGAAGATTGTTTCACACAACCGTTTTTTATATTGGACAAAGCTATACTTACAGAGCCTTATAAATTAATATCTTAAAACACATAATGTCATTATATTATGAGTAGCACTGATATATGGCACTGCATTTTTTTTTTTTTTTGGTGTTAAAAGCTTTAAATAGTCAAATGTCTACAACTTTTTGTAACTTTAGTTTTGTAATAGACTGAGGCCTGTGCGGCTTTGGTTGGGTCAATTTGAGAAGATTGATCCAGGGCATGCCTGAATGTCAGTCCCCCGAGGACACTAAGTGGAGGTTATTCTAGAAAAATCATTTCATGCCACTCTTCCGCAGCTAAGGAAAGGTAAAAACAGAATTCAATCCCATTTATGGAGCATTTTAGACTTTTTCAGGTCAACGCTGAATATTATAGGTGATGGGCGACGTGTCCCCAGATGACATCTTCACAAAAGATATGACAATGACTCAGAAATAATGAAGCCAGGAGGGGAGGTCTCGAGCCAAACACTGCCCAGCACCGCATCTCTGGAAAGCTCAGGCATTCTTCTTCCTTTTACTTCTTTTCTTATTTAAAAAAAGGGGCTCCCTTCCAATAACAAAAATCATATATTCAGAAAACTTGGGGGGAAAAGAGTCAAAGACAAAAACCATCCGTAATTCTTTTTCTCTCTTTCCGTCCTGCTAACCAACCAGGCAAGGTAGCCATCATGGCAGCATAGTACATTTCCTTCCGGACTTTTTTCTTTGCCCTTCCAGGGACATGTAGATTTCAAGGAGAACCATCCCTTTTTTCTCCCTGCGTTTCCACCTAGAGCAATTAAATTGGAACATCCATCCTGTTAAGCAGGGAATGCCTTCCCTTCTGCTGCCTTACTTTCTCCTTTCTACCCATGAGAAGAGGAATTATTGGAGGGAAGGCGGGAGGGATTAGGAAAATTGTTTAAGCATGTCCCTTCCACTCTCAGATTTATGGATTTCATCTCGGCTTGGCCTCAACACCTCTGGTGGTTCTCAGCCAAGAGCAGCACCATGACCCTTGGTTGGGGGAGCATTTGGAAATGTGTGGGGAAGTTTCTCTGTTCTCACAGTGCTTGGGGGACTCTATGGTATCTAATGTTCGGGGGCTAGGAATGTTAACCACCTTGCGATGTGTCAGACAGCCCTGCCCAACATGCCAGAAGCCAGGGGTGGAGAAGCTACACAGGGCTAAGCTAACCAGAGCTGGCCCTTCCATGGCGGTGGGAAGCTGTAGCTCTTAGTGGGTAGGATAGTTCACAGAGGAAACGAGTAGTGAGCTCACTTTGTTTTAGTTTCAAGCTACATTTTCCCAATCAGAACGCTTCGTAAAAAAGCTGGGATTTTGCTCTCCATCTGCCTGACTCTTTAGACTGTTTCTCAATTGGTTTCTGACTCTGAAGGGAAGAGAAAAATGTGATTAATTATCAACCTGCAACATAGATTTTTTAAAAAATATAGCATCATTATACTATACATGTTGTTTTGTGCCTTGCCTTTATTCGTGTAGAAATATATCACAAACATATTTTTCATGATAATAAATATTTTGTCTGCTGTATGACTTCGAATGGCTCCATCATATTCTGACATATAGAAGTGCCATGCTTTACCTAATCATTCTCTTCTTTTATTCATTTAGGCTCTTTCCAGCTTTTTCGTGTATATAAATCGCGTTGCAAAAAATGCCCTTATACTCTGCATCTTAGCACACTTTTCTGATTCTGTGTGTTAAATCCTTAGAATCGGAATTAAGGTATATGCATAATATTTAGACTTTTTGTTTTTAAGAACTGCTTTATTGAGGTGCGATGGCATACAATAAACTGCACTTATTAAAAGTATACACTTTGACAAGTTTAGACAAACTTGGAGCCGTCATCATGATCATGATGGTGAACATATCCGTCATCCCAAAAGTTTCCTTGTGACTCTTGTTAATCTGTCCCTCCTGCTCTGCCCATTTCGTCCCCAGACAATCACTGATCTTCTTTCTATCACAATAGATTAGTTTGGCTTTTCTGGAGTTTTATGTAAATGGAATTACATTGTATGTACTCTTATTGTGTGGCTTCTTTTGTTTAGCATACTCATTCTGAGATCCATCTGTGTTGCTGAGTGTATCGACAATACACTTCTTTTTATTGCTGTGTGGTATTGTACTGTGTGGATAGAGCGTAATGTATTTATCCATTCACCTGTTGACGGATATTTGGGTTGTTTTCAGTTTGGGGCTATTACAAATAAAGATGCTATAAACATCTGTGTCCAGGACTTTATGTTGACTTTAGATTTCATTTCTCTTGGGTAAATATCTAGAAGTGCAATGGCAGAGTCATACAGTAGTTGTATGTTTAACTTAAGAGACTGTCAAACTGTTTGATAAGTGGCTATTGAGACTTTTGATATTTATTTTAAAATAACGAAGGTGAATTTGACTTAGTTTTAATTGCCCTCAGATTAGGAGTATAAGGTCATAGGACAATGGAGTGAGCTAGAAAGCATTTGATATCATAATCCAGTTCTTTGCTCTCCTAAAGAGAAAATAGTGATGTAGAATGGTCAAGTGACTTTTCCAAGGTCTTAGTCCCTTTATTCTTCTATAATACTTTAAAATTTGGGAGAAATTCTACTAGTCAGGTTGCAACTTCCCAGCATGACCTCGTGTATGAACACCAAGGGCACAAATAACCTTGAAAAGAGGACTCACTTTGCATGTGGTACATACCTTGGGGCATGAAACATCATTTGATATTGGGGGAATCTTTCAGGACATGGAGTAAAGAGCATCGAAAGGGTAATGAGAGTATAACCTACAGGAAATCGTATCTGACCACTCACAATATCAATAGCATTCACCAGTGAATAAAGTAAAAATGTGCTATCGTCATCAATACTTGGGGCACAGAGGAGACCCCTCTAGTTTCTAAACAAACCGATGCAAGCCAAGATTAAGACTGTAGAGCGGTCCATTAAAATGAAGAAAACAACATGCCAGTTACTCAGTTCCTTTGGCTTACCTTTCTAGCTCCCACCTCTTATCAGACCCATAAGCATTGTCCCTGATCATTCTTCTGAAGTAAAGTTAACAAGTGTGCGCGTGCGCTCTCTTGAAAGTGTTTTGCTTAGCCTAAGAAGCTGTCATGGGGTTGAGAAGGCTGCCACTTTAACCAGATTTCATCTCTACATATCACTGCTCATGTCAGAGTAAAAATGCACTCAGACATAAGAGTTGTCCTGCTTTCATCAAGAGCGCCAGCCTGCCTGAGCCTTGTTCCGCTTGGTTAAGCTTGTTATTTAAATTGTTAAAATTGAGACATCGGCAGTAAATTTCAGAGAAGATATAACAATTATTAGATACAAGCTGGGCTCTTGTACTTGAGAATATACCATGCCCTCCATCCACCAGCAGAATTAACCACAAATAATTTACAGCTGTTTCTTTAAGAAGTGTGCCCTATCCTACCCGGATGGCATTAAATCACAGTCCGTCCCCACCTGGGTCATATTTCCAACTTTAAGATAGATTCTGTTCCAGTCAGCAGAGTGGTGGAGCACTCCAGGGGACCACTTTTTAATGCCTATAACTCTAGAAGAGCTGAGGGAGGATTCCCAAAGCTACCTTCTGGCTATGAGTTTTGTGTTTAGGTGACTTTATTCTCCAGGCAGGGGAGCCACAATCCAGAACAATCACTTCATGAGGGCGAGGAGAAGGAAAAGCTGAGAGGCTCTCTGAGTGACCTTGTGCCATTTAGTGATCCCATTAAAATCCTATAGGAGCACTTGACCTTGTGGCGATTGTGCCCTGTGCCACAATCTAATTGTATTGAGGCAAAGGCTAAAGGGAAGAGAGAAGTATGGGCAAAGTGTGGAATCTTCAGACAGACCGTCAGAGGCCCTCTGGCCCATCTTATCCAACCTCTTTTTCAATAAGAACATGCTATTTAGCAGTTCAGTCCTTAGACTCTGGGATCGACAAAAACCCCAGGGTTGGCAACTGTTATTGTTTAATACAAATGACTCTCAAGTCAAATCTCCCCTCCTCTGTGCTTATGGAATTGATTGCTTGGACCCAAATGTCAGATTTGACATTTAGTTACGTTCAATTTCATCATATTGATTTGCATTATTTCTATTAATAAAATATTTAAAATTTTTGATTCTAACATTTAATGTATGAGGTTTTGTGTAATCTTTAAACTTCTGTATCTTTGTCAAATCATAGGGAAAAAATGGGAATTTTAGAGCTAAGAGAAAGCTTAGACATCATTGATCCAATGCTCTCGTGTTAAAACCAGATAACCAAGAACTAGAGAAGCTAAATAACTATCCCAAAGTCACACTTCTAGATAGTGGCATTAAACCATGGATACTCTTTGCATAGATGCTGTCTATTTGTTCTAAAATTTACCCCACTGTAACGTGAGCACGCATTTCCGCACTTTATTCATAGGCTACTCTAGAAGCTGTTCTTGGCATTTCCCTCCGCTCATTCATTCCTCGGGCATCACTTCAGATCCTCTTGCCCAAACTATCTCTGAGCTCTTGGCCGCTTGATTTGTCCTGGCCACCATAGTAACTGTCTTTCATGGGTATAACCCAACATAACTCATGCCTTGAGCCACCCTTGGGCACTGATGCGTGAGACCGGTCAGAATCCCAAGGTGCACCTTTGCATGAGCAGCTTGGAAATACAGGGGTGTATTAGTTAGGTTTTTCCAGAGAAACAACCAGTGCGATGTGTGTGTGTGTGTGTGTGTGTGTGTGTGTGTAATGAATCAATTCACCTGATCGTGAAGACTGCCCAGTCTAAAATCTGCAGTGTGGGCAGATCCTAGACAGACTCAAGACCCAGGTGAGCCGATGGTACAGATCTAGTCTGAAGGCCAGCAGGCATCACTGATTTAAATGTTAATCTCATCCAAAGACACCCTCCGAATGGACACATAGAATTAATTACTCATCGCAAGGGGTTAATACCCTGTGGAAAAAACTTTGACCATTGAGGTATGGAAGTCGGTGGATGAATTATTCTTCCTGCCCTTTCTTGCCCTACCCCACAGCAGACAACCTGAAACGCAGTAGTTCATATGGCCCCTCTGAAGACCATCTGCCCCACTGAGCCATCAGTTGCGCTTGTCCTTTGGTGGAGCCCAGTTCGATGTCTTACCAACTTGTTCTCCCTCATTCCCTGACTTATATCCCCTTCCCTCACTTTTGCTTCCCCGGGATTGCACTCCTCCCCCCCCCACCAAAATCTCGGCACATAAGCTTTTGCCTCAGGCTCCATTTTTCTAGGAACCTGGGCTACGAGGCCTTCTTATCAACTAGCAAACCCCTTCTCGAACCTGATTAAAGCCAGCACCCCATTACACAAACCATGCCCTTTCCCCAACTTTGTATCTTGTGCAGATTTCAAGAACCTCTTATTGCAAAGTTTCAGTTGATTCCTTTTGATCAATTAAAGACTCATTGTAGATTATATACCACGCTCCAGTGTCAGGAATTATTATTACCATTTGTGCACAGAATCTGAACTGTGATTTTATCAGCTTGACTCACACAGCCTAAATCAATCCTGTGTGTCTAGACAAAACAATTTAACTTCTTGGTAATTTACCAATTACAGAGCACTTATTTACTGGAGACTTCATAAATGCAGGACATGGTAAAGGTATGAAGAATAAAAGATATGATTTCTGCTCTCAAATTGCTTATAGTTTCTGAGCATTTTTGCTTTTAGTTCTCTAAACAAATTGAAAATATACTTACCAAGTTAGACATGTGAAATATTTTCATAAAAGTCTTTTGACCAAAATTCAAATGATTCTGTCAGAGCCATTGGAAATCTCGGTGGCGATGAGCCAGCAGGTGCAAACTAGTTCTAGAGAGTGGAGAGGAAAAGATGCTATAGCTGATGCCCGTGAAAGACCACTCCCAGGTTCAAGTGGCCTTTTGCTCTGGTTGCTTACTGATATTTTGAGGGGACTTGATGGGCGTAGACTCACAGATATTACAAAAACAGCAAGTAATTCATAGCCCATGTTGGCTCTGAAATAAAATACAAAAAAAAAAAAACCCACTATCTTTTTAGTGGTAGAATTATAATCTGAGTTAAAACGTAAGCTAATATTACGATTCAATTGCATTCTCCAAAGCTCAGGTAGACTTGCAAGCTGGAGGAGAAATCTGATGGCTAAAACTAGGCTGTGGACCACTCCAATATCCACCTGTCATCTGGCTGCCACAGAGAAACAGATAATCCACGTTAATAGCATAATGGGGAATGGGTGAGAAATATTTGTCTTCCTACTACTCCACTTCAGTTTTAGATACATATCTTAACCACTTCGTACTTTTTACTCCATTCTT
>NW_011888850.1:3575229-3578148 GCF_000151845.1 Pteropus vampyrus
TAATTACTCATCGCAAGGGGTTAATACCCTGTGGAAAAAACTTTGACCATTGAGGTATGGAAGTCGGTGGATGAATTATTCTTCCTGCCCTTTCTTGCCCTACCCCACAGCAGACAACCTGAAACGCAGTAGTTCATATGGCCCCTCTGAAGACCATCTGCCCCACTGAGCCATCAGTTGCGCTTGTCCTTTGGTGGAGCCCAGTTCGATGTCTTACCAACTTGTTCTCCCTCATTCCCTGACTTATATCCCCTTCCCTCACTTTTGCTTCCCCGGGATTGCACTCCTCCCCCCCCCACCAAAATCTCGGCACATAAGCTTTTGCCTCAGGCTCCATTTTTCTAGGAACCTGGGCTACGAGGCCTTCTTATCAACTAGCAAACCCCTTCTCGAACCTGATTAAAGCCAGCACCCCATTACACAAACCATGCCCTTTCCCCAACTTTGTATCTTGTGCAGATTTCAAGAACCTCTTATTGCAAAGTTTCAGTTGATTCCTTTTGATCAATTAAAGACTCATTGTAGATTATATACCACGCTCCAGTGTCAGGAATTATTATTACCATTTGTGCACAGAATCTGAACTGTGATTTTATCAGCTTGACTCACACAGCCTAAATCAATCCTGTGTGTCTAGACAAAACAATTTAACTTCTTGGTAATTTACCAATTACAGAGCACTTATTTACTGGAGACTTCATAAATGCAGGACATGGTAAAGGTATGAAGAATAAAAGATATGATTTCTGCTCTCAAATTGCTTATAGTTTCTGAGCATTTTTGCTTTTAGTTCTCTAAACAAATTGAAAATATACTTACCAAGTTAGACATGTGAAATATTTTCATAAAAGTCTTTTGACCAAAATTCAAATGATTCTGTCAGAGCCATTGGAAATCTCGGTGGCGATGAGCCAGCAGGTGCAAACTAGTTCTAGAGAGTGGAGAGGAAAAGATGCTATAGCTGATGCCCGTGAAAGACCACTCCCAGGTTCAAGTGGCCTTTTGCTCTGGTTGCTTACTGATATTTTGAGGGGACTTGATGGGCGTAGACTCACAGATATTACAAAAACAGCAAGTAATTCATAGCCCATGTTGGCTCTGAAATAAAATACAAAAAAAAAAAAACCCACTATCTTTTTAGTGGTAGAATTATAATCTGAGTTAAAACGTAAGCTAATATTACGATTCAATTGCATTCTCCAAAGCTCAGGTAGACTTGCAAGCTGGAGGAGAAATCTGATGGCTAAAACTAGGCTGTGGACCACTCCAATATCCACCTGTCATCTGGCTGCCACAGAGAAACAGATAATCCACGTTAATAGCATAATGGGGAATGGGTGAGAAATATTTGTCTTCCTACTACTCCACTTCAGTTTTAGATACATATCTTAACCACTTCGTACTTTTTACTCCATTCTTTATCTGTCGAAAAAAAATTCTAAAGATGCAGGTAGACTTCCATGAAATAAGGGACTAGACAGAAAACCTTTATGAACAATGTATTTCCCGTATGACAGAGGAGCCACCTTAACATATTCCTGAACTGTGAAAAATTACTGTAAGATGTAATACCTTCAAAAACATCCCGTTCCATTATGCCTTTCGATAATTGATCTTGACCCTTATTCAGGCAAAACTCCCACCGACTTTCAATTGATTGAACTGATTTGACTTAAATAAGGTCAGCTACAAATGGCCCCTTTCTACTCTACAGTCTCATCATGTGATGCAATGTGGCATAATGTGGCAATGATATGTATTGGCAGTCTTATACTGATGATTAATTGCTGGGAAAGTAATTTCTTTATAATTGCACTTGAATGCTTTTGGCGGCTTGATATCATAGGGACTCAGGCACACTGGCTCAGAATGGCTCCAAGAAGGACTTTAATACTCCCATCCCACCCCAAAATGAACCCAAGTCTTTGAAAATAATAGTAGTAGGTAACATTTCTTGAATGCTGACTTGGTGCCAGGCACAGTGTAAAAGATTTTGCAGGCACCACCTCATCTCCTATAATCTAAGCAACAGCCCCATGACGTAGGTGCTGTAAATAGGTGTTATTTTTCTATCTGGAGACCACTGGAGACCACTCCTGGCTTTGTGCCTTTTTACTTTATGTTCCCTCTGCCTGGCCTGCTGGGTTCTTTCCACGTTTTAGGTGTCAGCTCACATGTCATCAGTGATAGGCCATCTCTGATCACTCCATGTAAAGTAGGCCACTCGGCTAACTGGATAAGTGTCAGTTACTATGTCAACCCTCTTTTCTTTATAACTTTCATCGCAATCCATACTTACCTTGTTTGGTATAGCGTTTCGTTTCTTTATCATTTCCCACTGCAAGATAAATCCCACGAGGAGAGCAGCTTTGTCTGAATTACTTATCACTCTAGCTCTAACATCTAGGACAGTGTACCACACTTCACAGATGCTCTGCCACTATTTGTTGAATGATCGAAGAGCCAGATAAGCAGGGAGCAAGACCTCAGATTAGATACCTGAGCACAGGAGATGCGAAGGCTGGGCAGGGTCTCCTGGCAGAAGACAGCAAAGGTGCTAAAGAGGGCAGGAGTGGGGCTTGAGGATGAAGACACACTTCAAGCATCGTGCGCTTTTTTGTGCTTGTGCTTGCCTGCTGCCTTGGTCTCTTGCTTTTCCTCCAGGCTTCCTCCTGACTCACCCCATAACTCTCAAGCATTTTCTTGCTTCAGAGAAGAAATACTTCCCCTTGTGCCATGGGTGATGTTGAAACCGACTTTGGTTGTCTCATGACTGATGGATACTGGTATTTGCTTTGCAGGGTCACCGTGAGCACTGGACAGTGCAGGAAATCCAAGAAGACAGCTAACCAAAGGAACTTCAACATCTCGAAGGCTGGACTAGGGCAGAGGTGCACTTGACAGGGATGTCCACCGACC
>NW_011888850.1:3579138-3591894 GCF_000151845.1 Pteropus vampyrus
TATAAATAGAATTGCTCCATCATTTCGTACTATTTATTTCTCACTACTCCTGAAGGCCTGATTCTTAGAGAACCAATCAAAGCCATCTTTAGTAATTGGTTGGGTGATGCGTGGGAAAAAGCTTGGATTGGAGGTGAGGTGGGGTCAGGATGGGGGGCAATCAGGGGTGGCAGGGAGCTGGCAGGAGGCCACAGGCTCTGTCCTGGATGTCTCCTGATGAAGCAGCTGACTCAGGCCCCGTCTCCTCCCCATAGGCTTCCTCAAGGATCCACATCTTACATCTCTGTTCTCCAGCATTTATGAAAGAACACAATCACTTAGGAGAAAGGCCCAAATCAGAAATGAAATTAATGCTGCTCTCTCCTTCCAAAAGAATTGGGCACAATAGGATTTGGTAAAGAGACAGGAAGGAGAGGAGAGGAAGAAGAAAAATAGTCTAGAATGAAAATACATGCAAACTACCACTCATTCACAAAGCGCTCCAGAGGCCCAAGGAAAACGCTGCCTTCAAGGAAGCAACAGACCCATCACCTTGAGGCTGGGTCACTGGGAGAAACCCTCGGAGTGTCTGGGAAGGATCAGATGAGAGCAGATGCTGGCGTGGGAGTTTCTCTGGGTGTGCAGTACCCCAAATATGTTTTTGCTCTCAGGTAATACCTGCTGACAGGTAGCTTCTGAAAAGGACGGGGCGGATTCGTGAGAATTCTCTGGGACTTGGGAAGAAAACTCATGAAACGCCTACAGTTAAATAATTTATATTAAAAACAAAAATAATAAATACTCAGACTCACCAGTTCCTAATTCTTTTACTGTGTTTTACTATTATCTGTGTTCTTGAGGTTATTTATTTCCATTGTGTCTGTATGGATAAAATACTATACAATGGTGAGTTACTCTGTGTCATATCCCAATTTTGCATTTAGTGACTTCTCAGTAGCTTGAAATTGACCACGATAGACATATTTACACCTCAAAAATAAGCAAATACTGCAAATCGGCACTTGATTTATTGTTTTGTCTACTATCTAGACTTAAGCAAGTGACGGAGAAAACGTTAATAATGCGGAGAAAACGTTAATAATGCAGATTAAACTTAAAAGTGTGTCATGTCTGTAGCTGCTACATTGCGACTAGCACAAACATGAGGAAATATTCTTCCAGTATTCGAAAACCATTATCTGATTCAGCAAAGAAGTCGCTCATGTCATTGATGAACGAATATAGTTCTGACATATGTCTTCGTTTTTCACTTTTGTCCTACTCATTAATGTAAATGAAAATATCAACCACTATTCATGTTGGAAGTACACTCATTCATCATTTGCAACCTGAAACGGGTATGGATACATGAGTTCATAAAAAATCAGCAAAAGCCTCCCGACTACGTTGAATTACAATAGAGTTTTGCTTATTTTATTTTTATTTGTAAATCCTGTGCTACATATCCTTCAAATCAGTAGAATTTATAATAAACTTATGTGCACATATATGGAGCCATCTTCCTCCCCTCCGACTCCCCACACGCTGTGAGCTGGTTGTTAAACACATCCCAGCACGTCGCTGCCTGAGTCACGTTTACAAATATAAACTAGTGGACTCCTCCTTGGGACCCCCCCAGTGGGGGACAAACTTATTCAGAGGCAGTCTTAGCTCATCTACAGGATGACGTGCTTCTTAAGGAAATCGCCCCTATCCGATTTAACCCTTTATCTGCTATTTTGCCTAGAACAGAGCCGGTACTCACCAAGTGCTCAGAAATAGTCAACAAATAGTATCTTTCGACACAAGCATGCCAATTAATGTTCATTGCTTGAAATATCCGTGACCAGAGTAAAACACAGGAAGGTCAGAAAATGGAGCAAAGAAATGCTCCACCCTAATTTGGGATAAACACTTGGGACGAGTGGCTGTTTTATCTGCAGGAAGCTCTCTGATAGTTTACACTTGGGTTGGGAGCCGAGACAGGCTCTTCATCCCTCAACTATCTTCTCTGTTCACGGTGCAGTCTTTGAAAGCCACCTTCCTTTTGGTATCAGTACCCACGTTTTGGGGCAAGGCGAAGACTGCAGCTGGATGAAGAAGGAGAGGGGAGAAGGAATGAGGAGGGGAAGGGGAAGATATATTAGTAATGCGAGTTATGCTAGTGCACATGACATCCTCGCTAGGTGCAAGGGACTGTGCAGCATACTCTGCATTTAAACCTCACAACCAGCCTTGTGAAGCCATATCATCAATCCACTTTATACGGAAAAAAGCTGAGGCTCGGTGAGGTTAAGCCACCTAACCAGTCGGGAGCAGAGCCAGGATGCCCATCTCATAGGCCTGGTCTTGGAGTCTGTGTCAGCTGGCTGTCTCGCTGATTAAATGAGGTTTGGCTATAACCCAGGGCTTTCTTTTCCCATGCCTCCTTGTGTCCTGGCCACGGGTAATGTTTGGGATCATATTTTGGTGTTTATAGCCTGCTCCAAGAGGACATTTAGGCTTTTTTTAAAAAATTTTTTAAGCTTCATGTGTCACTGTTACATTAGGAAATTTCTGGACCGAGAGGGGTTGCTACAAGACTCTGCAGCTCTGGAGACCACCTGATAGCTCCCGGGCTGGGAATTTTCCCAGCTTCTTTCACTGAGGTCAAGTTCTCGGGCCTTGGAGGAAGATGGAATCACAGGAAGTCTGTTGCGTGCCAAGCTTGTCCTTACAGTACCCCGGAGAGGGACACTTCGGAGCACTCCTCAAGTGGCTTGCTCTACTGTTAAACAATTTTCACTTCCAAGAATTTCTAATTTACATCTGTCCTGAATTTCTCGCCACATTCGAGCGCATTTCCCATATCAAGGGTGCATGTCCTCAGAGAACACACACAGCGGTAGCCCCTGGGGATTTCCTGGATCGAGGGTTCTAAGAAGTTCTCGAGCGTGTTAGCAGAGAAACGCCGCGTCCTCAGAGGTCTCTGCACGCTGCTGGGCATCAAAGTTTTCCTTCACGCCAGCTCAGAAAGCGTTGGTATGTGAGTAGCTCACCAACCGAACAAGCGGCCACTTCTCACCACACGCGTCTCATGTAGTGCCTTTCCTAATTCCGCACTAATTCTGGTGATTTTCGCGGCAATAACGTGTCTCACAATGAACTCATTTGGTATTAATGCAAATGTAATATGTCGCTCCATAGGAATTCCACTGTAATTTAGCATTCATTAATGTCCGCTTATTGTAAAGTGTTACGAAAACACTTTATCGCCCACAAACTGCCGAAGCGATTCCCCCTGTGTGTGCTATTTAAGGAAGTCCTTGTGAACTTGGGGACCCTGGTAAATATAATCTTCATATAACGTCCCAGGTCATAAATCAAGTAACTATTGCAAACGACTTTATCATCTAAAGGTTAAATGTGCTTGGTCCCATCAAAGGACTTTGATCTTTTGCAGGGTCTAAGGACATCCCAGCACTTTGTTCCAATGGCCTCATATCAGGGGGCCCTTCAGCACGTGCATCTCCCGAGTTCTGCTGGGAGTTCCCAAATGCCTTCAGTTGGCCATTTGTTGCATTTCTATCCCGGCAGCCCCTTGGAAGGGTGGCCATGTTCATCTCTCCCGTTCACGGGAATTTTCCTCGGCGACACTTCTGAATACTAAGTGAATCGGGGCTCTCTGAACCCGTCCCACTTAGAAGCTCAACTCCTGTCGCAATAGTTTCAGCCAGATTTAAGATCAAAGGCACAGAGGTGAGTCAGTGCGGCAATGCGAAGCATTAATCTCTTGTGTCAGCTGTGCTCACTGTTGTTTTTTCAAAACACATTTCAATAGCTTGACATATTATTCATTTATATGCAATGGGAAGAATTTACTTTGCTTCATGCCGTACATTTACCAATGCATCATCGTGGGACTTGCCGTGTTGTTTTGTTTTTAACAAAGGTCATCTCGGCACTAAAAATAATCCCAGCTAAACCAATGCATCACCCCACACCCCTCACTCTGCTTTATCTTTTGATACCCTTTTCTCTGTGATGTAACTGAGTGATTTTGCAGCAGAAAGCTCCAAAAATTAAACCTGAACCTTCCAAATAGCTTCCTAATAACCGTTGCCCAAATCAATGGGGCTCCATGAATATTTTGACACAGTTTAAATGGGTTTGTATCCTCACCACTGAGATCTGGTGATTTAGCCTGTCAGGCTGCAAATGTGGAAATATCACCTCTCACTGAGCAAAGTCCAATATCTCATTAGAAATGAAAATAGAAGAGAAGGGAAGCACAAATGCTGTCAGTGGCGGTGAGGAAAGAAATTAAACCTCCGGAGGCCTGTATATCTTATACAAAAGATTATGCACTGCCAGGCTATATAAATCACGCCAGGGCTCTGGGGCTGCAATGGAGTAGAAAATAAAAAACCATAAAAGTGTCATATTGAAATACAGTCACTGAGAATTCTTTTATGATGAGTCTAAATTCGCCTGACATTCTCGCAAATTCAGGAGCCGGCTTGGGTTGTTTATACCCGGCCTTTCTCTGTCAGTCACGAAGTCCCAGTTTCCACAGCAAATTATTCTAAACAGGGCTTATTATCAAGGCATAAAAAAGTTAAAACACAGATGGCTGGAGAGTTCCTGTTTAATTTAAATGCCCTGTGGCCCACATCGATGTGAGTCTGTCTTGTCCTAGATTTACTATCAATAAATTGGCTGCACTTATTAGATGGCAGAGCCCTAAGATGTTGGTGGGGAGTATTTCAAATAGAATTAACATGAAGAGATGCAGGACCGTATCCTATCATCTGTGAAACATAGAGAAGGACAGGCCATATATAAACAGGTACGGCCACTCGTACCCGGGTCTGCGTGGGCCGACGAGCCTCCACCAGGAGGGAGAAGAATTAGACCCATTACAGGAATTAATTACAGACACAGGTTTAATTACCAGTGGCATTTTCTCCCCGGGTTAAAAAATTTATTTTAAAATAAGTCATCAGCATACTATAAGAAAATGGAGATCCAGATTTTCAGAGCAAAGAAAGGTGATTTGGGTCCAGAGAACCAAACAGGGTATAGAGAAGCATCGTATGTGGAATGACACGCTGCCAGTTTGTGAAAATATGGGCTGGCTCTCTCCTTGGCTGATTTATCTCTTGGCCTCACTTGTACATCAGTCAGTCAGCTGGCAACATTCGCTGGTTTCTTATTGCGCTCAGGGCACTGCAGTGGATGACCGGAAAGGTGGGAAATATGCAGAGAAGCACCGGCCTGGAGCCCAGGGGATCTGAGCTGGGCACACCAAAAGTTGCCATGACATGTCCCCTTTATGTGAAAGGACAACTACAGGGCGGCTCCAGGGTGGCGATGGGAGAATTAGGGTTTCTTGATTATCAGTAGAAATGGGCTGGAACCGGAGAGATCTGGGTTCACATCTTGACCTTGCCTTTTATAAGATGTGTGTCTGTGAGTCTGTAGCAAATTCCTTGCTTTCTCTGACCTTTGATTTCACTCAGTGAAAAAGAGGATAATCTGATCTGCATCAGAAGGTGCTTATAAGATTCAAATGAGAGGATACATGCAGGGACCTAGCACGGTGCCTGGCACATGGTAAATGTCCGGTAACTATGTGACGAGCTATACTAACACCTGTCACGCTGACCCTGGTGTTGCAGAGCGCTTTTCTGACCCACTGAAGCAGACAGCTAAAGATCCAGTTAGAACGAGGAGCTGCTGCAGCTCCCCTACCCTCAGAGCTGCATTACTCAGTCTCCTCGGAGGGCTGTGCATGGCCCACCCATCTGCGCCCCAAATCAAACACCTCTCTCTTCCTCCCTACACACAAGGATTATCTCCCTAACCTTTGGGAGAGAACATATTGAGAGGAAGTGGCTCATTCTAGTCTCATGGTTTCACTTGCTGCCATCACAAAAAGATTATTAAGTGCCTTGGCTGGACCTTCTCTTGGACACTCCTACGAGTTCTGGTCCCATTTTGAAAGATCCCAGTTGACATAGACCTTACGGCAATTAACTTCAGTCAGCGATGTTGAAAATGATGAGGCTTCTACCCTGCTTTCAGTACTGGAGTCCAACTATCACCTCATCATCCTCCAGACATTGAGTACCACGAAATATTGAGCAGAACACCATGCACCAGTTCCCAAAGCCAGGCGAGGCCTCCCTCTCCATGGAGGATAGCAAAGAGCATCATAGTGCTAGCCCCGAGGAAGAGAAATCCAAATACTTCTGCCCTATGCCGCTGGGGGTCACCAAGGAAAACACAACACAGTGCAGCACTGGATGGAACAACACTTCGACTCAGACAGAGAGAAGAGAGAGATCAAAACCAGCTCCAGAGTGAGCCTTGGCCTCTCATGGCTGTCACGGCTAGTAGGTGCCCCTGGTCGCCAGTGCAAGGCAGCTGTCTTATCCCCATTCTCATGGAGTCTGAAATATTGAAAGCCAACGGTCATTGATGAACACGCTTAAGCAGAACACTTAAGCAGAACACCACACAGGTGATAAGTGCAGAACACTAAGCAGAACACTTATTGAGCCTAAACAGAGAAAGATATTCCCACACAGGTGATAAGTGCAAGCCATGTGGGCTCTATTTCTCAGTAAGAAAGTGTTCCAGGCCTGAGGCCCATTCTCCTGTGGCTGAGCAGCCACCAGTCCAAAATGATGGTGGTCCTCTTCCCACTTGAGTCAGACACATTTAAGAGAAGTGGAAGGAGAAACACTCCAAGTTCCACTACGTTTCCAAGAACAAAGTGACTGAAGACAAGGTCATCGGTTGTGACATATGGCTTCATTGTTCACCTTCTGGTCTGCCTTTCTGAGGAAGAAAGAGTAAAGAGGAAATCTGCTCCTCTCCTCGTTTGCTTCTAGGCTGGGCACCAAAAGTCCCAGCTCTACTCAAAAATTCCCCAGCCCTAAGGCAAGAAAGCAATTCAGCAAATACTTGGCTAACTGTTGGCCACTGAAGATTCCCGAGACTTCCCGTATAAGGTACTCTCCAGTTCGTGCCTCTCTATGTCCTTGCCTTTCTGGAAAATCAGCTTCCTTGAGGATTTGTAACTCGACTTTTGTCAAATAAGTTTGAAATGAAATGGAATATCTCAAGATCGATAAGCCAGTAGGCATCAAGACCACATTTGCTTCCTGCCCAGCAATTTCTCAGTGAAGGAGGGATGAATGGAGAAGTGTAGAGAGGAATATCACTGTCCGCGTGGACTGTCCCCACCCCTGCACACACGTGCATACTCGGTCACTTCCCTCTCACCTTCTCTTCCAGCTCTCAGGTCCCCTGGTTCGTCACTGTGAGGAATCGCCTGGAAATCGGGCCTCATGGCTTCTCCTTATTGCCACCACCCGGAAGAAACTGGGGAGTGAGGTGTGTAGGTTTTCTCTTGAGGTTGATGCTCTGGTGCTCTCTTCCAGGACCCAAGTATTGTTCCTCCACTGACAGGGGCTCTGCCTGCTGGTAGTTTACAGTAGAATCTCTGCCCAAGAATTGCCTTTGGCCAAAGAAGGTGCCTTGCCCAGAATTACGACTCCATTCTAGGGGCATCTTGAATCCAATGATTGGTCAATGTAGGGGGTACAAAGGCTCAACCTTCTTGCTTCAGATGGGCCAGCTCTGAAGGGCCGTCCCAGCTTCTGTGGGCTGGCCCAGGCCTCTGTCGTGACCGTAATTCAGCTCAGCCTCTCCTCCTGCCTCGTCTTGCTCCCCTTATGCACCTACAGTGTGATTCCCGAGTCCACTCTCCAAGATGACACATAATGTCATCTCAGAGTCTGTTTCCCAGGAGACCTGATTGTGACAACTCTCCCAAAGTTCCTAGGAGGAGGAATTCCTGGTTAGCATCAAGGGAGGGAAGAATTCTGGAATGCGAGAGGGAGAAAATGCAAGGGCGACCATCATCAGTGATATTAATTCAGTATTCAGACCCTACACCACCTTCCTCTCCCTCTGTCCTAGGTGGGTCGGGGGAGAATATTGCCATGAGTGGGATTATAATAAAGTGTATGCTAATGAGGTGGTCGATCCATATTTCTTTATCTAGAATGTGATCGTAATCTGAAAAGACCATATCTGTCAAGTCCCAAAGCCTTTAATACATCTCGGACAAATTTCCACATTTGGGGGAAATCTAAATAGGAGCTTGTAGGAAAACTACCCCTTACGGGCTAGTTTGTGAGTTTAGGTAGTTAGTAGATCACTTAGTGTATCTGATTTGAATTAAATGGTACAATTTTCTTGTGTTATGTCTAAAATTCCAATAGAGTTTTGAAAAGTTAATATTCTCATCAATATGCCAAAAGTAGAAGATTAATAAGATTGGTAATTATCAGCTAACTTAGCGCAAGGCAAGTACTTAGAAGAGAGTAATCTGAGTATGTGGGTAGAATAAGAGCTACCAGATGAGCTGGGAGGGAGCAGAGGCCAGCCATATTTACTTTCTAATTTCTTAGCTGAATATTACAGTGGTAGGCGCTAAAACACTGTTTCCCATATGTGATGTCCAAACCCCTGGTCAACCCAAGGGGATTTTAGGTGGTGTACAGACAGAAAAATATTTACTATTTTCATCATTTTGAATTTATTGTTACAGCTAACTTTTATTTTTGGCAAATGTTTCTGGTCTTCTACGTATAGGCACTGATATAAAGCTTCTTTTTAAAATAAGTTTGTTTAAATTCTATTTAAATAAAATATTTACTAGTACAAGTGGCCAGCAGATTTGTAAAAAAAAAAAAAAAATCATCACGATGGTGGTATGTGAATAATAAAAGTTTAGATGTAAAATCTGCTGGTTCAAGGTGCTAAAGAGAATTTGAGGAAAGAGGTTATTATCCAGCACATTGTGAGAACTCAGCAAACAGTGAATAAAAAATCACTTGACATCACGCAGAATTCATGTCAAATTGTTAAATCACTTAAATTTTTGCTGTTGCTTTTGATATCTTCTTAACTAAACTAGTTCCCCACCTCCTCTTGTTACATATCATGCAAAATTGTTTTAGGGCTTTTAGTTTCTAGTGCATCTGTGTAGTCGATGAGGTTTTATTACTTATCCCATGTTATTATTGCCCATTCATTGCACATCCAACACATATCAGGTATCATTAAAGTCCATTAATTAAACATAGAAGCTTAAAGGGAATTAAATTAAATCCTTAAAGAGAATTTAAAGGGAATCTGGAATAAAATCTCCAAGTCTAGAAAATTTCCCGACTAAACATAGAACTTTGAGACAACTAGTGGTTTTCAAACATTTTCGGCCATAGGACATTCTGTTCAAATAACCTTACCAAGAAGCTCATGGTAACAAGGAGAAAGCTACACAGAACTGCTCGATGGGTGGGGGTGCCTGGGACATGGGAGTCCAGATGTGACACATGGATGAACTGCCCGCTCCCCTCTCTGCTAGGCGGCGCCACCCACCCTACCTCACCCCCGAGGCTCATGGGATGTGGCGCTCTGTTTGAAAATCTCTGAGCTAGAACAATTTTTTTTCTCATTTTGTCTACATCTGCTGTTTTGTGTCTGCAGCATGGTCCATGGGATTTTATTTTATTATGATATGAAGCAGGGATTATATATTTTCTCTGAGATTATTACAGACATGTCTTGTCCAAGAGCCCTCCCCCCCGCCCCCCTCAAAACTGGATTTAGGAAACAAACGACCTTCTAGCCCAAAGCTCCATGAAGGGCTTCAAGTTTCTGGCTTGTTTATCATTGCCTAGCCCTGGTCCTTGGCAAGACTCTCAGTACACCTCAGATGAACAAATGAAAGAATGAATGGCGGAGGAAAGTTAGGCTATGATGCTTTTTGAGAAACAGAATTAATGGGTCAAAGAGTGTGCACATTTCCAAAACTTTTAGTGAATGAGTTATAAAGAGTAGCTGGGGACAGTGGGATAGGCCATGGTAGTCTAATACAGTGAGCCCCAAAGGTAATGATGACTGGGAGAAGGTAGTGGTTATGAAGTAGAAAAGAAAATGTGAATCCAAGACACTCAGCAAAGAAAAAATGCTGGTGATGGGTGTGGTTTGAGAACCTGAAAGACTTGAGCCAAAAATGACTTTGGTTTCCATCATAAAGGTGCTGTGCGAAGCATTGGAAATATCGCAATAATTCTTCACAGAACTAGTCAGAAGTTTAGCTCATGGTGTAAGTCGAGAGTTGCCTTAAAAGATATAATTCGGCAGCATATGTAGCTGCTTTGGGTGTACGGTGTCATGAAAACGAAAGTAGGAACACCAATGTACCCTACAGGTGCTCTGCTGAGTTCGCAAATCAGAGGCAGTGACAGTCACAGTTATTTGGATTGAGATGAAGGAAAGGTAACTGAGCGTCCTCATGTCACACGTGTACAGACCCTATTCCACTCCGCCTTGCTGCTCCCCGCTTCCCCACCCCTCCAAGCTTTCCTGGACAACCCAGCCCTTAGAAAGCGTATCCGGTTTCTGAATCCTTCAATTCCTCATAGCCTGTGATATTTGACACCTATCTGCCTGTGTGCCTCGCTGCTTACGAGCATGGGTTGTATATATCTTTACAGGTTCCACAGCACCTTTTTCCAGACCTGTCATGGGACAGGCACTAAGGCCATGCTGGTTGATCAAATGACACTGATACAGTGAATGAAACTGAACAGCTTCTGGGAATGCCCTATTTCCGGTTGCTCCTGATCCATACCTTTTTTTTTTTCTTCTGATTATCCAGCCCATGAAGACCACAGACAGGATCATGAGCCAGGTTTCCCAGAAGACGAAAGGGCAACTTGACTTATCGGTCTTGGAGCCTCACGGTGGGATAATACCAGGAGTGGCGTCTTCTTGTAGAACATACCTACCCAAAGGTGTCGCCTGGTATATGCCGAAGCAACTCGTTCCACAAGGAGATATGTTTAAAAGCTCTGCTGGCATAAGTCCAGGTGGATATTTACAGCTAATCTGCCCTAAAGGGACACACTCACACACAGAGCGAGATGCCGTATGTTGAAGGGCTTATGATTTTGCTTGAAAGGCAGCTGCGTGTGTGCCATCCTGGATAAAAAAGAACTGGTGAATGAGATGCTAGGGTGTTAGCAGTGACATTCTGCTCTATCCGAGAAACACGATTTGAAATTTTATGGAGACCACCCCTCCTAATTGATTCTCCTGAAAGATGGGTCCAAGAGGCAGAAAGAAAGGAAAGGAGCACCTTTCTAAAGGATATAGGCCACTCAGCTGCAAACGGGCATGTGACGACCTCTTCTGGTCCTCTAGAACCCAGACCCAGCTCCAGGAGGCCATTGCCAGAGCTCAGGGTGTGACAATCCCGCTCACTTCCTGTTCCTCCTTCCTTTGTGTGTTCTGGTTCTCGTTCTTGCCCCCAAAGCATGATAGGACAGAAAAGCAGTATAAAATCGTAGCTAAGAGCTCAGTCTCTGGAGCTGTGGGGAGAGTTTCAGATTTAACTTCCCATTACACCAGGAGATGGGATCTTGCAAATTTGTTCAACATTTCTGGGCCTCAATTTCTGCATCTGAAAAATGAAATTGAGACTTACCTTACAAGGGTCTTGTGTAAATTAAAAGAAACAATAGTTATAAAGTTCTTAGCACAGTGACTGACACACAGGAAGTGTTCATTAAGTATATTTATTCAGCAAATAGTTATTAAGCACCTATTATGTACCAGATATTGTTCTAGGCATTTGATCACATCAGTAAATGGTAGCTCTTCTTATGGGATCCTAGTGAGGTGGGCAGAGTGTGGGGTTGGGGAGAAGCCTGGTTGGGATTACAATATGATAACCTCAATATACTACTTCTGCAGAGACCCCAGAGTAAGCAGCAGGAGGGGGAGAAGGGAGAGTGTCCACATTATTGCCCACACCCTGAGGGAGACCCTGAGTCCCTCACCCACCGGTAGCTGGCACTCTAGACTGACAAACTCTCACGGTTGAGTCTAGTGTCTGGATCCCCTCTCCTCTTATGGGATAGAGCATATCCAACGACATAGTGGAGTGCATCTCCCAACCTTGCTCCTAGCTCAGGTCACCTCCAGCTGCCCACCATCTGGAACCTGCTCTGGACCTGCTGCCCTCGTTCTAGGTCTCAGTTGCATTGCCAGAACAATGGGTTTCTTTAGGGATGGACTCATACTCCTTTCGGAAGTGGCTTCCAGATCTTTTCCCGTCATCTACTCTTTCCTTCCACTTGCCTTCCCTACCTGGCTGGTTTCCTACAGTGCCAGACACCGCTCTCAGAGCTAAGATTTTAACACCAAAGAGAATTAAGGATAGGGGTGATCATGTGGAAATTAGGGTGGCACATTCATTCCCACAGGCTGTTCCTTGGAATGACAACCACAAAAAGGCATGGAGAAAATAACTATATTTTGAGCCACAGATCTGCCACATCCCCATGGGAGTTGTTTTGCTTGTTGGGAATTAAGACATATAGTTACCATGTTAATCAGGGGTGGGAAACCAGCCAGCTCAACACTGCTCTGGGTTCCTTTCTGTTTTGGGACATCTGTGCAGACTTACTGATCCCAGACAGAGGTAGGAGTGACTCTGTGAACACAAGAGAGTTTGTGTTAAAGAAAGGCATGCTTGGGATTTCCTGCCAGCTCCTAATGCTGGGCTTGGTTTCAAAGGTTGCCTACTGTCTAGCTTGCCACAGCCCTTACGGCAACAGCGATTTGGAGCAATCCACTCTCAAAATGACACTGCCTGGGGGCCCCTGATTGATAGGAAGAGAATTTGCATCTCGAACCACTGAATGCAGG
>NW_011888850.1:3591944-3595179 GCF_000151845.1 Pteropus vampyrus
CCACAGGCTGTTCCTTGGAATGACAACCACAAAAAGGCATGGAGAAAATAACTATATTTTGAGCCACAGATCTGCCACATCCCCATGGGAGTTGTTTTGCTTGTTGGGAATTAAGACATATAGTTACCATGTTAATCAGGGGTGGGAAACCAGCCAGCTCAACACTGCTCTGGGTTCCTTTCTGTTTTGGGACATCTGTGCAGACTTACTGATCCCAGACAGAGGCAGGAGTGACTCTGTGAACACAAGAGAGTTTGTGTTAAAGAAAGGCATGTTTGGGATTTCCTGCCAGCTCCTAATGCTGGGCTTGGTTTCAAAGGTTGCCTACTGTCTAGCTTGCCACAGCCCTTACGGCAACAGCGATTTGGAGCAATCCACTCTCAAAATGACACTGCCTGGGGGCCCCTTATTGATAGGAAGAGAATTTGCATCTCGAACCACTGAATGCAGGAGAGGCTGAGGTCCTGAGACAAGGGGATTTTCTCAAGCACATCACATCATTAGGTGCAGCTTTGGGACACTTCGAGATCCCCAAACCCAAGGCAGCAATAGCAGGAAGAAAACTCATTTCTCAGCCAGGTATCCCGACTCACTACCAATGGGCATTGTTGGTTTCTTCAGGCAGAGCTGTGTGCCCGGGCCCTGGAGCTTCTTCCCAAATCTGCCTGCTATGTGCAAGACCCTGGTCTCATCCCACTGCTGGCCCATGGCTTTCTTCAGCTCCCATACTCCAGCTTGTTCTCCCAAGATAGTTTCCAGAAAGGGGAGTGGTCAACCAAAAACGTTGAGAAGCCAAGTTCCGCTGCTCTGACTTTGGCTGATTACTGCCTCTCAGCTCTGGTTTCCAGGGGCAGAAATGACTTCGAGAGCATCAGTGACCCAAGCTATCTGGACACAGAGTAGATCCAGTCAGAGGTGCCTTTCCCTCGCTCTGCCCACCAAAGCAGAGGGTGCTGCTCTCTGCATACTAAGCAAACCACTCGCACCCCAGATCTGAACGCTCTGCAAGGAGGAAGAAAGCGGAAGGCTTTATCTCTGGGGCGAAAAGCACAAGCTTAAGAAGAAGGACTCTGGGGCCAGGTTACCCTTGAGACTTAATGACCAGAACTAAGATCCAGAGTGTCTGTCCAGGGCTTTCATCACCTTGCCTGACAGTTGGATGCCTCTCAGTTCAAGGTGGCCACTGAAGTGAGACTGACGGCTGCTTTTCACTCGTGTCACATCCAAAGCCGGTGGCCCGCTCACATGCTCCACTGGGCTGCCTCTCACCTGCCTCTGTGCTCAAACACTGTCTTGACTTGGCAGCACTACCAGACAGAATAAAAACATATACTTCTACTCAAATTCCTGTCTCCTCTCATTTACACAGGAGATAAAATGATTTCTTCCCTTGTCTTGTATGGCTAGGATTCTTACTACCTGGTTCCTGCTTCCTCTACATCAGTTACAAGGAAAAAAGAAAAAAAAAGAGTCACTAAATAACTAAGATGTCACAGCCATTTTCACAATAAATTATTATCCCCATTTTACAAATAAGGAAAGTTACCAATACAACATCTGTCCATTGTCTGTCTATCCATCTGTCCACCTATCTGTCTACTCAAAAAACGGTCATCGAGTGTCTATTAAGAGTTAAGCAAAGTACTTCTTATTTTGGACTCTGAATCCCGTGCTCTTTCTGCTTCACCACAGACATCTCAGAATATTTCCTTTAATAATGAGAGAGCTCGATTCATTCAACAACTATTTTGAGGGTACCTCCCATGTGCCGGCACATTCTAAATGCATACAGCAAAGCCAGAAAACAAAATCCAAAACAAAAATCCATTCCTTCAAGAAGCTTACATTCGAACTGGGAAGACAGACAATAAAAATAATAAGTAAAATATTTAAGATGTTAGTGCCACATGCTGGGGAGAAGAATAAATCAGAGGTGGAGGGGCTTAACAAATGTTAGGTAAATAAATTATTTCCATGAAATTAATGACATAATAACAGAGATCACACATTTTGGTTCACAGTCAAACGTTCTTTGGTATTAGAAAGTTCTTCCCCCAAAGTGTTTCAGGAGCTGATAAAGCTGTTCTCTCATTTCTTCTTAGTTGGGTTAACTGTTCCCATGATGTGCCCATGTTGTAAGATTTTCCCTGTGAATGAAAATAGCACTTCTGCTTGGTTCCTGATCCACAGCAAAGGTGCCGAGACAGCAATAACTTCTGTGCATTTCTCCAGCTACATTTAGTTAAGTTATGCCTCTTCTTCCATTTTTTTTTTTTAAGATGTACCATAAAACCTTATTGATTTAACTCAGCAGTTTAAAATTTATGATGCTTTAGATAGGCTTTGGCTTGAGATTGCCTTGAACAGAGGTGGATGTAAGCAAATTAAGAATAAAAACAAGATTGCTAAACATTGCACTACTTAAGGGAATAAGTTGCTTTTTTATTATTCTGAATAAGTTGTCTTAAACACATCAGGACTACATCACACTTGATTTATATGCTCATTTTAAATAATTCTTACCTATTCCTAAAAGCAGGAGCCAACTAGATACTTGCTACCTCGGTTTAGACTCACAATATCTTGCTTCAAGATATAATAATAATAAAAGCCATTTTATTACTCTCAAATCCGAAAGGGTTTGAAGCAACCCTTTTGGATTTGAGAGTAATAAAATGGCTTTTATTAAGCAAATATTCTAGAACTCACACTTCACTAAATTGAGACCCACCTTTTACCCAAATTTAGCTAGATTTTAATGTATATCATACGTCTGAACCCGGGCTTTTCCTATAGCCTATTTCAAAAGACATATTTGTTCAGTCTTATCAGCAGGGTACTCAATCATGCTTTTCTTGTATCAGGCACCTCAAGGGCAGAAGATAACACAAATGTGCTTGGATTTTAATAGCTGAAAATATGTCTACGTAAGGTTGACTATATTTACCCAATGCCAGAGATCTGAAAGGAGTGTGAAAAATTAAGATAATCATGGATGCTCCCAAATAGCTGCATGTTGGAGTCATAGATTATGCTGTCATATCCAATTTGGGATGCTTTGGGAGGTCGTGAGTGGATGGGGATGGGTGGTGGCAAATGTCAGACAGGGTGGGCCTGGAGGTTAGTGTTGTAGCTGACCCACAGAGAATCTATATACATATAGGGACACATCATTTCATTCCTGAGACACTAATTCCATGGTTGATAGTCCAGGTCTATTTCATCTTCTATCATT
>NW_011888850.1:3595229-3599130 GCF_000151845.1 Pteropus vampyrus
ACTTCTTATTTTGGACTCTGAATCCCGTGCTCTTTCTGCTTCACCACAGACATCTCAGAATATTTCCTTTAATAATGAGAGAGCTCGATTCATTCAACAACTATTTTGGGGGTACCTCCCATGTGCCGGCACATTCTAAATGCATACAGCAAAGCCAGAAAACAAAATCCAAAACAAAAATCCATTCCTTCAAGAAGCTTACATTCGAACTGGGAAGACAGACAATAAAAATAATAAGTAAAATATTTAAGATGTTAGTGCCACATGCTGGGGAGAAGAATAAATCAGAGGTGGAGGGGCTTAACAAATGTTAGGTAAATAAATTATTTCCATGAAATTAATGACATAATAACAGAGATCACACATTTTGGTTCACAGTCAAACGTTCTTTGGTATTAGAAAGTTCTTCCCCCAAAGTGTTTCAGGAGCTGATAAAGCTGTTCTCTCATTTCTTCTTAGTTGGGTTAACTGTTCCCATGATGTGCCCATGTTGTAAGATTTTCCCTGTGAATGAAAATAGCACTTCTGCTTGGTTCCTGATCCACAGCAAAGGTGCCGAGACAGCAATAACTTCTGTGCATTTCTCCAGCTACATTTAGTTAAGTTATGCCTCTTCTTCCATTTTTTTTTTTTAAGATGTACCATAAAACCTTATTGATTTAACTCAGCAGTTTAAAATTTATGATGCTTTAGATAGGCTTTGGCTTGAGATTGCCTTGAACAGAGGTGGATGTAAGCAAATTAAGAATAAAAACAAGATTGCTAAACATTGCACTACTTAAGGGAATAAGTTGCTTTTTTATTATTCTGAATAAGTTGTCTTAAACACATCAGGACTACATCACACTTGATTTATATGCTCATTTTAAATAATTCTTACCTATTCCTAAAAGCAGGAGCCAACTAGATACTTGCTACCTCGGTTTAGACTCACAATATCTTGCTTCAAGATATAATAATAATAAAAGCCATTTTATTACTCTCAAATCCGAAAGGGTTTGAAGCAACCCTTTTGGATTTGAGAGTAATAAAATGGCTTTTATTAAGCAAATATTCTAGAACTCACACTTCACTAAATTGAGACCCACCTTTTACCCAAATTTAGCTAGATTTTAATGTATATCATACGTCTGAACCCGGGCTTTTCCTATAGCCTATTTCAAAAGACATATTTGTTCAGTCTTATCAGCAGGGTACTCAATCATGCTTTTCTTGTATCAGGCACCTCAAGGGCAGAAGATAACACAAATGTGCTTGGATTTTAATAGCTGAAAATATGTCTACGTAAGGTTGACTATATTTACCCAATGCCAGAGATCTGAAAGGAGTGTGAAAAATTAAGATAATCATGGATGCTCCCAAATAGCTGCATGTTGGAGTCATAGATTATGCTGTCATATCCAATTTGGGATGCTTTGGGAGGTCGTGAGTGGATGGGGATGGGTGGTGGCAAATGTCAGACACGGTGGGCCTGGAGGTTAGTGTTGTAGCTGACCCACAGAGAATCTATATACATATAGGGACACATCATTTCATTCCTGAGACACTAATTCCATGGTTGATAGTCCAGGTCTATTTCATCTTCTGTCATTTTTAGAAAATACAGAAATATATCAAGAAGGAAAAAAAAATCACCTTAAATCTCACTAATCAGACATAGCTACTGTTATGATTTTTGTTTATTTCTGGTAAGTCTCTTTTTATTTCTCTCAATACAAATACATTGAAAAACACAAATATTGGGATTATATTGTTTATACCATTTTATATGCCACTTTTTTCACTTATTACAATTAGGGCATTTTTTTCATGTTAATAAATACTTACTAGAAACAAATATGTAATGGTTATACTATAATTTATTCAACATTTCCTTTGTTGTTGAACATTTAGGTTGTTTTCATTTTTTCTTGTTTATATATAATAAACATTCTTGAACATAAATACATGTTAACAGCTCTGACAAACTACTCTAGGTACTTATTCTTGGTTACTTTCCTTACCCTCAGAGAGGCTTACGAAGATATAAATGTGCCCAGGATCCAGATGAGAGATCGAATGGTCTATTTGTGTCAAGAATGTTCTAGAGTCACTTTGATTCAATCATATTTAATCAATTACTTCATTTGCTTATTCAACAAGAATTTATTAAAGTCATACCATGTGCTAGGCACTGTGAGAGACTGCAAAAATACTTTGAAGACTGCACCATTTTGCTGGAAAGACACGCTCAGACACCATTCAAGAAACCCTTGATTGTGTTTGCTGATATTAACTGTTATAGGTTACAGGGAACTTCCCATATGTTGTCCTAGGAGTTATGTGTATATTTACTCAATTCTCACAATAGCTACTATTATTATCAAGAACCACTTTTTATAGTAAGAAATCAAAGCACAGAGAGGGTAAGTAATTTGTCCAAGATCACACAGCTAATAAATGGGGGAACTATGATTTGAATTCAGATAATTAAACTCCAGAGCCCATATTTATAATTCACACTTACCTTCAATATACCAACATAGATAAAAAATATTATTGAAGGGTTATGTTTACATAAGCATTTTCTAGAGGCAATGTTTTTCTTTTTCATTGGTTTTGCAAACTTTCTATAATAAAGCAGTTTGGGGTTGTAAGTCAAGACTTTTCTGATACCCAATGCTTAGAATATTAATAAGAATTACTAACCCAAGAGAAGAAAATCATCTCATCTGGTTTGGGTAAGAGCATTATTTAAAGGTAGAAAAGCCATCATTCCACCTGTTTTGTTTCAAGGAACTTCTGAGGAGAAGTGCTGGAAAATAATATTTTCTAATAAAGCCAATAGGGCATTTGACTTGTAATAAAGAACAATTTTATAGATATCTCGTTCATATTTTTAGTTTAATAATAAAAAAAAAAAGTTCATTGAATGGATGAATGAACAATACTTTCGCCTGCAAAGCTTACAGATGAAGCAGTACTGTGATGCAGACCCAGTATGCCAGTGCCGGCTCCAATTGGCTCATATCCCTTTCCAATTCCTGTTCATTGGTATTGGTAGCTTGAAATCAGCCATGGTGGGACTATATAAACTTCAGAACTCAGCGGATGCTATCAGTCAGGCCTTTTTGTTTTCTTGGTGACCTGGTTGTTAAATACTTACCAGCATACCACTATCTAGGCTTGTTAGAAAATTCATAAGTGAAAAGAAATTCTGTGACTCCAGGGGGGAAAAAAAGGAAGTGTAATGAGAATATAAAGCCGAACTCTTTTCTCCTCCTTGGTCTTGAATCTTTATGTCTGTTGCTTTTTTTTTTTACGAGGTTGTTTCAGAGTCTGGGGAGAGTTTGTTAAGATAGTTGAGATATTTATTTTAGGTAGTTAGGGGTTGAGTGCAGTTGAAGAATAAAGGGTGTTTGGGGCAGGATGGAAGAATGATAAATAGCCCAGGGGCACTGTTCATTTCAGCTGAGGTCAACTCTCCTTTCCAGTCCTAAAGCGTCACTGGCACCCATAATTCAAGCAGGAGTGTTTGTGGACACCCACCTGGAAAGCCCTTGGTGGCATGTCATTTGTGTGCATGGACAAGGAAATAGATCTGTTCCAGCTGGAAGACAATCTTACACATCACCTGTCACCTGGGCCAATCCTCTCATTTCCCAGATGAGGAAAATGGGTCCCTAAGAGTGTGAGAGGGAATTTCCTGAGGTCGCAGGGCTGAATTATAGGGAGGATCCTGGTCAGACTGCCTGGTGTGACTGTCAGCTCTCCACTTCCTTGCTGTTTGACATCGGATGGGTTACTTAACCTCTGTGTGTTTTCTCAGCTATTAAATGAGGATGTCGTGAGGATTAAATAATACACGTGAAGAGATTACATGTAGTTAGATCGCAATAAATATTAATAACACAGAGCCTTC
>NW_011888850.1:3600630-3605610 GCF_000151845.1 Pteropus vampyrus
TTGAACAATTAAAGTGCTCTTGCATAGAAGAGGGAATTCTGTGTTCCTCGCAAAAGAGTAAAACCAAAGTAATAGGTGGAGTTCCAAGGAGATAAATTCGAAGTCCATATAAAGGAGATTTTAGCAATTATATCTGTTAATAATGGTATGGATTGTCTTGAAAAGTAATTTCCCTACGGGAAATATTCAAAAGTAGGACTTCCATGTCTCAGTGATTCCTGCTGTGGCAGAGTAGAGCACGTGGGCTCTGAAAACTCAGCTCTAAAGTTTCACGATTCTAGATGCAACATCGAGAGGATTATTTTACAGTGGCTCAGAATTTATTTTCTAAGAACTTAATATTACCTCATCAAGATATTTTCTGGTGAACGTTGACTTAAAGAAATGTCTGAGAATCGGAGCATAGTTGGTGGTAGGTGGGCATCTCTGAGGGTGAAACTGGGATTCATAAATCTGGGAAGGCTTCAGATAATGACAAGGACACTCAGGACGTGCAGGGGGCCTGTCAGGGCTATGGCAGAGAGAATCAGAGCACAGAGTCCCTGTAGGCAGAGGAGGGTTGTGGGAGGAAGAGAGGGAGTCCTGGCTGTGGTCCTGCAAATGGACAGTGGAGCATCATGGGAACCTGGCTGCAGGCAATGGCAGACGAGGCTGGCTCTAGGGTGGCCTGGCATTAAGTGGCACTGGGACTCTAGGTTATAGAACAGCTGGCAAAAACAAGTCAGGACCCCACTCTTAAGCAACTGAGACAGGGCTCTTATTGCTGGGGCTGGGGAGCAAGAGGGGTGCTCGCTTAGAGGCATCCTTAAGAATTACCAGTTTCATCTAAAGATCAGAGTGGGATCACAGTAAGAAGTTGACTCGGTGGTCTGTAACTCTTCCTGTTCCTTACCTCTCAATGGGAACAGGGTCGGTTTCTCCATTGGGGTACTTTGAGCTCTGTCTACCTAAGGCTAAGTGGCTGCATCTACGGAAAGAGGAGAAATGTGGAGACATAAGAGAATTATATCTTCAGAGTTTAGAGATTAATTTCATAGGTCATTGAGTTGTTGGAGCCTCAATTTGAAAGAGTTCCCTCTACTGGCTAATCTAAGCCAGGGTCTGTTGACTCTGCATATTTGTTCATTGTTAGAGATGCATTTAAGATTAGGAAGTTAAGCTATTGAGTATAAGAAAATTATTGCTAGATTTTATTTTATTTTCCTTATTTTCTTAGAGGTCCTTGATGCCTTCTTTCTTTCCTCAGTCAACTTATTAAGGTATAATTTACATAAAATAACACACACACACACACACACACACACACACACACACACACCCCTTTGTAATGACCACAACCATCCAATCAGGATATTGTATACTTCTATCCCTTCAAAAAGTTCCACTGTGTCTTTTTGCAGTCAATCCCTTCCCCGAAGCCCCCCATGACTTCAGACAATCACAGATCTGCCGTCTCTCAGTATAGATTGCATTGCTGCTTCAGAATTTCAAATAAATGGAATCATAGTATGTATTCTTGGGTCTGCAGTCTATCACTCAGCATAATGTTTTTGAAGTTCACCCACGTGTCAGTGATCTTATTCTTTTTTGTTGAGTAGTATTACGTTGTATGGCTACATCACAATTTGTTTATCTGTTTGCTAGTTGATGGACCTTGGGGTTACTTCCATTTGGGGACTGAATAAAATGCAACCAGCATTGTGTACAAGACTTTTTTGAGGACATACGTTTTCACTTCTCTTGAGTAAATACCTGAGAACGGAAGTGCTAGGTCGTATGATAAGTGTATGTGAACTTTATAAGACATTGCCAAGCCTCTTTCCAAGGTGGTGGCGTATTCCACCAGTATATGAGAGTTCTAATTCCTTCACATCCGAGCCAACACTTGCTGTTGTCGGTCTTTCTAATGTTAGCTATTTCAGTGGATGTATTGAATACATGAAAGTCATTGCTAGGTTTTGTTTGTTTTCGCTGTTCTGATGGTAAGAAGTTCTTGGAATCTTTTTAATTAAACTTTTTTATTTAGAGACAATTATACATTAACAATAAAACTGTAGATTCACAGTTCTACAAGAGGTCCTATGTATCCTTTTCCCATTTTTCTCTGAATGGTAATGTCACAAAAAATTGCAGCACAACGTCACAACCTATTGGAGCCTTTTAAATACACACCTCTCAAAGTTTTATAAATAAACAGAAACCAGGAACCCTCTGCTTGTGCCCTGTGCTCGGCTGTCAGTGAGAGGCAGAGGACGGAGCACAGCACTCTGCCCTGACAATGGTGGTGGATACTCTGAGCATCACATTTCGGGGACTGGGAAAAACACTGCTCTGTTAATACACCCAGCATTAACTCTTAGCCTTCGATCTGGAAATGCGATCTATGGAATTTCAAATTAGAAAGCCCCAAGGAGAGAGCAAGACTCGGAGTAAACAGCAAGGAGATAGTCAAAACTGTGACACAAGAGGTATTTCCTTAGAGCTCTGCCTGTAGCACTGTCACCAAGTGTGTGTTTTTTGTTGTTGTTGTTTTTGTTTTTTTTCTCACATAGACATTTTCACCTTTCTGACTTTGGGGCTAATCATGAGTGGTAGCTCCATTCAGAGATAATGAAACAACTATGAACAAGTTAGCCCCCAACCTCATTTGAACTAATAGCTTAAAATATTTGGCTAGATCCCAAAATAAGTAATAAAATGAACTGATTTGAGTTTGAGTTGTCCTGCTTCCCCCGCCCACGTCTGGTGGAAGGACTGATGAGCAGTAAAATGGTTAAGACTCAGAGTCTGAAGGAAGGACAAGGAAGACTCAGATAATCTTCAGCCTGGATAATTAGCCCCTGCAGACTTTAGAGTTGATGGTAATAAGAGGAAGCAAATCCTTGAGATAAAGGTTATAAGATGCTCCTAAGGAGAAGTAAAGACAGAAATAACTAAATTTACTGTAATTATAAATGTGATTTTAAAATACTAATGAGAAAGAAAAAGATAAAAATTTGCTTGGTGAAAAATGAATGAATGCAGAGAATCTGTTTCCATCTCCTCCAGCATCTTCTTTCAGCCCCCTCCCCCCCCATTATCCTGATAGGGCCATCACTCTTCTGGAGATTATTTTTGATATTATGGCCACCAGATATAAGTTCTTCTCCCTCTCAAAATGGCCATACCATCTCTTCCCTTCTTTCTTTGTTCCTGTCTGAAGTGTCTCTCCACCTTTCCAACGTGAATTTGTTCCCTGTGCCCTTGGCCCCTCCTGCCTGGTCTAAATCTCTCTCCATCAAGAACACATGCACTCCTCGAATCTTCCTCGTATCTCCTTTCCTGGGACCTGCAAGCAGGCTTGAACCTCCCCATCCTTCAAAGCACATCCCACAGGCTGCTACTCCCTTCCTTTGCTGATCTCCACCCTTTCTTTTTTCCATTATTAAACATTTCTAAGGAGCAGTCTACACTCTTCAGTTACTTTCCTCACAACCCACTTGTCTCTACGACCTTGGACAGACTGTGGATCCACAGCCCTTTACACATATTGTTTTCCAGGGGCTGTGAGCATCTTCTTAAACTCCAGGCTCCACAGCCTTTTCTCCTGTATTGTAACCCTGTTCTCATTGGAGACAATGGACACATCCCTCCCATTTGTCACCCTGTGCTTCCTGGGACTCTGAGATGTCCCTCTCTTCTCTTGCCTCGTTTCTAGGACAACTTTGCCATTTCCTCTGCCTTGCAGATTTGGGCTTCTGCAGAAATCCCCTTCTGGGCATTTTTCTCATCTTTCCCTATAATCTTTCTTCTAATAATCTCATCTGCTCCCTTCATTTCAACTAAAACTTCTAAACAGATGTCTTTGAACTCTATTGGTTCTACTTCTCTAAGGCACTTTTTCTTACTCTACTTGGCATTCCACATACTTGTCTAAACTGTAGGGTCATGTCAAGCTAAGATTGAGCTTTTAACTCACTTTTGTATTGCCTAGCATAATGTCCTGAATATAGTAGAGGCTCAGATGACGTTTGTTGAATAGAGTTATCTTGCTTACTGGATGTTGGGAGCCCTCATTTTGATGGCTTGTTGACACTATGGTGAAGGGAAGCCAATTAAACCGGTAACTCCTCCCTTCCAAGATCCCCTCCCGAGTACCACTCCTGGTCCAGGACGTTTGGTAGTCTTCCCTGCACCAGATTTCATCAATGACAGGAAGCCTTCAGGAGAGAAGTCCTGGGAGTAATTGAGTCATGATTGGCACCCCCTGCACCGTTCCAAGCTGACAACAAGCGGGCATGGCAGCATATGCCTCTTCCAAGTGGCATCTAATTTCTCGGAGGTGACTTTATATTGCTTTACAGGGGCTGGCATGCTGACTCCGGGGACCCTCCTGGGAGTCGCACCTGAGTCTGGTGCTTGACTGCAGCAGACAGCTGCCTAGTTACGGCGAATTTTACAGTTAAATTGTGCTCTGCTTGGGAATTGGAAGCGACTGCAGAAGGACAAATGCAAATGAGATTCTGGTGCCACGCAGACGCTTGTTAAGAGACAGCCCCGCCACAAAGCCCAGAGTCTCTCAGCTTTCTCTTCAACTATTGTTTTGGGAAAACTTATGGGCCATTTTCCAAAGAGTTTTTGAAGGGAACAGAGGCAGCTTTGGTGCAATATGAAAGAATGTGAGGTTTGGGACGCAACCATGGCGTTGTTCTCACGAGCATAGGCATAGGCCACGTGAGTCAAATGCTGACTCCACCACTTACTTACAGGCTGGGCAAAGTCACTTTAGATCACTGAGCCCCAGTTTCCTCATCTGTAAACTATAAATAATAATAATTACCTTGTTGGGGTTAAAAATATATGGATATAAAAACTTTAGCCCAGCACTGGGTATATAATGAGCCTTCAATCACTGCTAGCAATTCCATCATTATTGTTACTTATTAATTGTGAGACGTTGGACAAGCCCTTAACATCACAGTGTGCTTTTCTCCATCTCCT
>NW_011888850.1:3606158-3610671 GCF_000151845.1 Pteropus vampyrus
CCTGGTAGCTAGGACTTCCTTGGGGAGCAAAGTACCCTAAAAAGAGTAGGAGAAGATAAAGTAACCATTGGCTTTATGAGAAAAGATTCTCAAGACAGTTAGATCTGGTTCTACAAATAATGACTCGACCTCCCTTAAACTGTTTCTGTCTCTGGAAAATGAGAATAGCAATAACATCATAGCGTTTCTTAGAGTTGTGGTGAGGATTACGTAGACTGCTGCATGCAGAGTGCCAGGAAGGAGACTCTTGCTCATCGTCAGGCTCCGTAAAACAGAGCTGTCATTGATGAGAATGTGGGGATTGAATGCAGGATTTTTGGGGAAGGGCTGGAAATAGAGAGGAAGGGGAGCAGGGAAGGGAGGAAGGGAGGATAGAGAGAAAAAGGGAGGAGGGGGAGAAGAAACAGAGAGGGAGGAGAGAGTATTTGAGTAAACAACGCCTAAGAGACATCCTAACTTGGAAGAAACAAACCCGAGTGTTGGCCGAGGCTGTTTTCCTTCCCTTACGTCCCTGCATGTACCTCCCATGGTGCCGTGTGTAGTGTCTTACACATAGGAAGTGGTCCTCAGATATTTACGGCATTAGAGTTACCCTGGTGAGAGTTTAGCTAATTAGAAGTTACCCCAGTGAGAGTATATGTGTGTAATCGTTCCGGAATTCGAGACTGTGGAGGAGCAGTGCCCTTCTAAAAAGACTGTGTCTAGGGACCACTGAAACGCCAGCCGCTCTTTCCATCTATTCTGTGGACAAAGGGATCTGAGAAAGCCCCCAGGGTGATGGTCTGATCCTTCCCCAAGACAGCGGCATACACCCAGGAGTGGGTCTTTTGTGAGAGCAACAGTCAACCTCATCCAAATTTCATGTGTCCCCACGGCCCAGCAGGGAATGATCTCAGAGGAGAGAGGAAGCGCAGAAGGAGGGAGCAGGGTGTCCTTAGGGCGGTGCTGGCCAGGCGCTCCCTGTAAGTGGAGCCCGTGAACCCTGTGAGCCAGTCCTGCCTTGTCTGTGCGTTGGCCAAACGGCCATGGGAAGGAAGCGCTGGCTGTTTGTTTTCCTCCCAGAACAGGAATTCGCAGAAAATCGATTCTCCCTCATTGACAATGCATACTAAGTGATTGAAAGGCCATTAAACCCATTAATAGGGTGCTCTTTAAATAAAATAAGTCCCTAAAAGGGATCTTAAACTTGGCAAAGTCAGTAAAGCTGACAGTGTGCTGGACCCGCCCAGGGACCATAAATAGAACAGAACAGATATTGGAGGGGTGGGGGGTGGGCAGCAAACGGAGGATGAGGGAATGAGGAACAACGAATGGTTTGGTGTGTAAAAAACAAATGTTGCCAGACAAGCTTAATGGCTTTTATTTTATTTTTGACAGGATTTACAAAACGAGTCGATGAAGGGAAGTTCGCGTCTTGATTTCAGTTAAACATTTGGCACTGCATCCCACCAAATTTCATGCACGAAATTAATTCAAATTGTCTTGGATGGAAGTGTGGTCACATGGGTTGAAAATTGGCCGGCACTCCATGAACAGCAGGGAAAGGAGGGAGGCCCCCTGTGGCCAGCCCGGTGGTAAGGCCTCATTCTAATTCCTGTCAGAGACTGGGGCTCCTCATGTTCTAGGGCCTCACCCTCCTAAACAACAACAACAACAACAACAATCGACTAACATTAATTGATCAAATACAATGTTTGAGATACTTTATCTTCTTGAGACTCTTTGTTCTTTTAGCCTCTGATGTTTCTCTCCTTACAACTTCCCTTTCAAGCAGCTAGTCAGCTGTGTTGATCACCTCGGGGGACAAATGTGGTTAGTAGAGGATGCATGGTGAAGAGAAAATGTTTGGGCAAAGCGAGAAGAGAGAGAGACTTCGTCCTCAGACAAGAAATCAGTTTTTCTGAGAGGCGACGGGTGTGCGTGAGTGGAGGGGACTGTGGGTCTGTGCCATTGGGCCTGAGTCCGGTTTCCTAGGCAGAGCTGCTGCCTGGGTCACCCCTGGAAGGCATCTCCAGGGGACAGTCACAAAGGCTGCTGTCACCCACACAGCTTGGAGACAGGGAGCGGCCAGGTCCAGATGGACCATTTGGGCAAGAATTAGACCTCTCGGCAGCGAACCGCAGGGACTGAGGGCGGCGAGTGCGTTGCCTGCAGCCTTCCCAGAGAAGTGAGGGCTCACGACCAGAAAGCGAACTGAGTTCCAGGAGAAATTTTTTTCTGGCACACTGAAGATTGTAGAGGCATTGGCCCTGTGACTCCTCACAGAAATGCTATTGAATACAGATCAGGAAACCGAGGTGCAGAGAGGTAAAGCAGTGGAGCAGGTCGGGCCTCAGGCGGAAGCCCCTCTACTGAGACTCGCCCTCCTGAAGGATGGGAGGGATCTCCTGGTTCTAGTCCAAGTTGCTGTTTCATGTAAGGAAAGGACCGCAAGGGACTATGGTGAGTTCGAATAAATTTGGGGGAAAAAAATAGCTCCATTGGGGATGGCAGCCATAGCCTCAAAGCTCTGTTTCGTTTTATGGTGCCACCATAAAGTCATTCATTCATTCGTTCTTCCTTTTGTTTATTCAATGAACAGGCACATTGAGAGCCCATTGCGCGCCAGAATTTGGATGGGCAAGCCCCAGTCAGGCCCAGTCCCTGCTCCGCAAAGGCTGGTGCCTGCGGAGGGCACACACACGTATGGGCAGTTTCTTTCAGGGTTGTTTTTGTTTTTATTTTTATTTATTTATTTTTCTGCTGACAGGACACTTTATTGTGCGGGGGTGGGGGGGGGCGCGGTGTGGGAGGGGGAGGCTGTGATGGACAGGCCCAGAGCCCACCCCAGGGGATTTTCCTGGACATCAGGTGTTCCTCCATGCAGGTTTAGCGGAAACACCATCATGGATGAGACCCCTAGAGGGCAGCACTGTGTCTGCCAAGCAGCAGGGCCAGCAGGGATGCCCGAGGCCCTGCGAGGCCCCTGGGACGGCAGGATTTCGATGTCGGGCTCGATGTCGATGGACGGAAAGCGGTGGCTGTTATCTGCGCACAGGAACGCCGTCCCCGCCCACCCGGAACCCCTCGAAGTTCCAGGCAACGTCGTTGCGGCATCCCGGAGACCAGGTAATGAACTTGGGATCGGTCATGAGCGCAACAGTGACGTCACTGGGCGCGGGCAGAAGGCGAGGAGCGGGTGCCATTCACCGCGCACTTCTCGAAGAGCGTGAATTTGGGCTCGAACCTGCCGCCAGGTCGCACGTACTTGAGGGACCTCAGGATCTCTTCGTTCCTGGCATTGGCCTGATGCCCGCACTGGTTGCACAGAGGCAGAGCACCACCAGACTCCGCGGCCCGAGGCGCCGCTGCAGCTCGTTCATCCGGGTGTATGTCCTGAACGTATTCCAATTTGATCCGTCTCCAATTACATTGAACTTCATTTTTAACATTTACCGGATTCGAAGTTTAATATTTGATTTTTTAAAAAAATCAATGAGCTAGATCAATATATATTTGGTCAATTGAGTTATGACAAAGGTACCGAAGCAGTTTAATTATAAAAAGATAGTTTTTTCAGTAAACGATGCTGAAACAAATGGATATTTATATGGAAAAAAAATGATTCTTGACCTTTATCCCACATTGGACACGAAAGTTAATTCGAGCGGTTTATAAACCTAAATGTAAAAGCTGGAATTATAAAACACAGAAGAAAAGAAAGGATATAATCTAAAAGATAAATTTGACTTGATTAAAATAAAAAATTACGATTCTTTGAAAGACACCATAAAAGACTGAATAAGCAATCCAGATATATGTCCACAAAACATATATCTCACCAATCCTCCCCAAAAAACTTGTATCTAGACTATATAAATTCTTCTTACAATTTAGTAATAAGAAAAACAACTCAGTTTTTAAAATGGATAATAAATATGAATAGAAATTTCCCAAAAGAAAATATATAAATAGTCAAAAAGCACATGAAGAGCTGTTCCACATCTCTTATCAGAGAACTAGAAATCAAAACCACAATGAGCTATCACCACATATCCATGAGAACAGCTAAAAGTTACGATTGACAATACTAAGTGTTGGTGAGTATGTGGAGCAACTGGAACTCTCACACACTGTGTGGGAATATAAAAACGTCTGCTTTGGAAAACAGTTTGGCAATTTCTTGTAAAGTTAGTTATACCGTACCAGACTTGACAATTCCAATCCTAGGTAATTAACCAAGAGAAATAAAAACATATATCCCTACAAAAATTGTGCATAAATGTTCGTAGTAGCTTTATTCATAATAGTTAAAAACTGGAAACCACCCAAATGGCCATTAACTGTTGAGTGGATATGCAAATTATAGTATATTCATTCAGCGAAATACTACTCAGCAACAAGAAAAGAGCTACTGATGCATGAAACAACATGGATGGACCTCAAATATATTGTGCTGAGAAAAAGGAGCCGGAAACCAAAGACTACACGATGCAGGCTTTTATTTCTACTTAATCTTAGAAAAAGCAAAACT
>NW_011888850.1:3610856-3614003 GCF_000151845.1 Pteropus vampyrus
ACTCATCAAAACTCATTGAACTGTATACTTAAAAAGCGGAGGCACTTTATTGTATGCAATTATACCTCAATAAAATTGATTTAAAATGAAAAATTGAAACTAATCACGAGCATCTGAGTAAGTACTAGCATTTATTTTTACAAAGGGTTCAAAATATACAAACCAATTTCTTAACCAAATTTTCTCATACAATAAACTAGAGAAATACTATATGTAAGAAAAACTCCATATCTTGACCGTGTTCTTGCTGCAATCTAAGGATCTGGAAAATAATAATGCATTCGTCAGATAACTAAGAAAGAATAGAAGAGGAAGAACTCCCCTCAAATCCTTGAAAGAATCATTTGTTCCTACTTAATGAGTTTTTTACTGCTCTGATGCCAAGGAGAAGTGGGAAGCTGGCCATTTATCTACACGGCACCACAAATTCATAAATACTGAATATGCTTTGTCCCTTCTCCTTCTAGAATTTCTACAGTTGTATAGAATGTGGAACAGATTGGCCTACCATTAGAGCCAGGAGAAGGGAGAATGAATTTCCACGCTGGCATAAGAAAAGTCTGTGATGCAAATACAACTTTATTGTCTGGTGAAATGGCAGAGTGTAGAAATAAACATACTATATTTCTTTTGCTTTGAGCGTTATATTTCATTGACAAATAGCATGCATTTTATAACACAGGCTGCTGACATCTGTTATAAATAAGGCTCTGGAACAGCCTTTGGGCACGTCCCTCTCCCCAAAAGCTAGATTAAAATGCCTTAGTGCTGTGGGATGGATGCCTGTGGTGTTCTGTGGAATGTACATAGACAATGAAAGCTGTGCCCCAAGTGCATCCTGGGAGAGGAGACCTGAATGTTCTGAAGGAGAAGGAATTCACTGTGAAACTTAGCTAAGTCACCCTTTTGGAATACAGTAAGTTGGCAGGGGTGAATTTTTTGGCAAAGCAAATGGCCTCTTGCATAACCAGTGTTTTACAGGGCAGGGCCAAACATTAAACAATGTGTCTTCTCAGTATCTTAAAGTGTGAAACAGCGGATTTGATTATTTTTTTGAAAGTTTCTTAAACAAAGGACTCCTCCCTCCCCTTCTACCTGGGTCCTGTCTGGACTCAGGGGAGCAGCACTCATTGGCCATTTGCATGTGGTCCTGGATGAGGACCCCATTAATCAATATTTGCCTTTGCCTCTGCCTATTTGGGAGGTAGCAAATAGATGCAGCTGGTGTATGGACTGTAGAATAAAAACACTGCCTTACATAATTGTTTATTAATATGTTGGGGGCGGCGGTGGCAGGAGATAAGAATCTTTGCAGTGGAGATCTCTTCCAGATGGATATCCTTGTGAAAACAGGGGTGCTATTTTTCTCTGATGAAACAATGACTAGAAAAGCCTCAAAGATGTTCAAGGTCACCTTCTGTGGCCACCACCTGGGTTAGCAGGGCTTCTCCCTGGGATCATGTCTGCTTTTCTTTTTCTTTGTACTGTCTTCAAAATATAGATAGCTTCCAAAATCTGTCTATTTGTTCTCTCGACACTCGGCAATCCCATTCTTCTCACATTTTCATCTTTCATCCATCCAGTGCCTGCTCTGGCCTGACGTGGCATCTGCAAAGGTGAATCCAACCCAGGCATGGCCCTCTGGATGCTCACAACCTTAAAGGAAGCCATACACAGGCCCCTGATTGAGTGGCAAGTATATGACAGAGACGTGTTCGGAGTACAGACCACTGTATTCATGATGGTGTGACAGAGGACGTGATTCCAGGGGTCAGGGGGTTGTTTGTGGAGATGTCATGATCGTGAAAGTCAAATAAGGAGTTGGCCAGGGAGAAAGGGGCTCAGGGAGGCGAAGGGCATTCATTCCAGGTAGAAGGAGTATTATGAACAAAGCCATCAAATTGCCGTGGGGAATTACAAATATATTGACTTGACTTATAATATTAATTGCAAACTCTCTTATGGATCTTACAATGTGCAAGGCACTGTCCAGGCCTTTTTCATACTCCTACCTGTCGTTCAGAGCCCAGCCCAAACGATGCTTCTGGTAGACAGTGTTTCTCTCCCTCCCGCTTTCTGTCTATGCACCTAATTCCTCTAAGTGCTCCAAGGACTTCTCGCATCTGCCCGTGCCTTCCATCTCTCCCTGATCTCACCTTCCCAGCTGCCCCTCAAAAGTCTCCCACCATTTTGGTGACACAGACGTCATGTCCATTTCCAGATATCGTTGTTTCCCCACAGGAAAGCTTTAGTGTATTTAAAATCAACTTTTTTTTTTTTTTTTTGGTTTCACACTTTGAGTAATCCTAGGTTTTTTTTCCATTCCATATATTGTGAAAAGCAGTTGGCTTAATGTCTCACATAGTAGGTAATAGTTGTTTTTGCTCAATTCACCTCCTTGTCTTTGCTCACGTTCTCTCCTATGCCCTCGTAGAAACTATTTCTTTAAGCTCCCTCAGATCACTTAAAGCCAAGACTTTCATTTCATGAACATCGCACACTCCAAGCATTGAGAATAGCTTGGCGGAGAAGACAGATGTGGGGAGAGGACTCTATGTGTTTGGTGCCTGGGAACAGGCAGCAGGGGAGACAGGTACATGCTGGAGGAGGTTTCACCCAGGAACTGAACCAAGTTCAGTTTCGAAGGAGAAGATGGCTATCACCAGGTGCACGGCAAGCGATGGCAGACAGCAGGTAGCTGGATAATGGTGGCTGAGGATGGAACATTCCAGGCAGAGTGCAGAGAATGAAGGCCTGGTCTCATTTATGCAGTCTGTTCTCTCAGCGCTATTGCTCTATTGCCTTGGATGTTTCACTTAATGGACATCTGGTCTCCCCAGCTCTATTTCAAGTGTCTTAAGGACAAAGATGCTGCCACTTCCTTGGGATTCCACGAAATTACTAGAAGTAGCAGGCACGATTAAGAACAGATGCTGGGTAGGTGTTGGAGGAGTGAGTGAAAGTCTGCAGGGGAGGGCTCCTTTAAATGGAATGGAAGGCTTTCATCCCCCTGTGTAAAGATAGCTCCTCTCATGAAACGAAGAGTGAACAGACGATCAATGGCTTCTTGCTTCTGGCCTGGGTGTGGTAACATCCAGGACATTAATATGCTGTTGGGCCCTTTCCATGGCCATTTGTTTCCTGAAG
>NW_011888850.1:3614851-3620925 GCF_000151845.1 Pteropus vampyrus
GTTCCACACATAAGTAAATTCCCATGAACAATGTGCAGCCACAACTGAGAACTGTGCAGAATTAAGCCCAGTTGTTTTCATTTCCAAAGACCTTCAAAAGATACCCAGCATGCCACAACTTTCCCCCACCTTCACGACCTCCACTTCTTCCCCAGCTGCCATCGCTGCTCACCTGGATCATCTCACCTGGTCTCCTTGCTTCTCTGCCCTTGCCTCAACACAGTCTATTCTCAACATAGGTACCAGAATTTGCCTCTTAAAATAGGGCAGGATTGTTGTCACATTTGTGCTCAAAATGCTCCAGTGGCTTCCCATCTGATGAGGAATAAAAGTCGAGATCTTCGTATTGGCCACCAAGGCTCTCGGCCTCTTGTTAATCTTGACCTCAGTTCCTCCTTGCCCCATTGCTCGCTCTGCTCCAGCCGTGCTGACCTTCTGCTCCTTTGGTTGGAATACTCTTCCCCCAGAAGTCTTTCATTCTTCAACTGGCCCCTTAGTTCACTCCCTCATCATCTTCAAGTCTTTGCTCGAATGTTGCCTCCTCCATAAGGCCTTCTTGTCGACCCCATTTGCCATTGCTCTCCTGGCCACCCAGCACTTCCTGCTTCAGTTTTTCCACAGTCCTTATCAACCTCCGACATATTATTGATGCTATATTTTGGTTTCCTATTTATGTTCAACTTGACTTTTGTCTGCTGTTGTTCACTGCTGGATCCCCAGTGCCTGCTGGACACAGAGTTGGTGCCCAATAAAAATTGGTGGAATGGATGGGTGGCTGACAGAACATTGAATCGGTATGAGCAGGCAATGTAAGATGAAAATCTTAGAAATCTGAAAATGTACAAACAACAAGGGCTTCTGAGAACAAAGGGACTTAATCTTATGTTTGAATGATAACTAGCGCAGGAAATAATACAGGCGAGCATAGGATGGAGATCATAACCACTAAATTCAACATTCTGGTTGAGAAGTCATACACTGCTTCTCGCTCAATTAAGAAAGGGAAACTATAAGATGCAGGCATTAGTGAGAAAAAGCAGAATGACTTAAACATGAATATCCATTTGCTTTTCCATTTAATAAACACTTCACGGTTATTTTCTCTGTGCAAGTCACTGTGAGGAGGCTATGGGGGACCCCAAAACAAACCAAGCACCTTCTTCTGATCATACGCACATACTCACTTTCAGGGGTATAAGGTGAACACATATTTGCCAAAAACCCAACGCAGAATGTGACAAGTGCAGAGGTTACTGTTGTTGGGGGCCTGGGAAAACTCATGGAGGACATGGCATTGGACCTGAGCCGTGAAGGCTGTGTGTGAGTTAGAGACTACAGTGTGGGAAGCAGGCATTCCTAGTTGAGGAGATAAATAGTAAAGGGACCCACGCCCAAGGGCAGGCACCTGTTCACGTGTTAGCCCCATCCACATACCAACCTGGCTCCGTTTCTCAGAGAAAAGTCATTTTCGAAGCTTCTGCCAAGGAAGAGGTGATATAGAATAAATTCAGCACCCTCCCCTTCCTTGCTTTCATCCCATGGTTTCAATGTGTGGTCCCTAAACCAGCAGCATCAGCAATACTTAGAGGTTAGACACGCATGTTCTCAGGCCTCCCCCCAGACCTAATGATTCGGAAACTTTGAGGTGGTACCCAGCAGTCTGCGTTTCAACAAGCACTTCAGGTGACTCAGAGAACTGCTACTGTGGTACGTTCCTCATTGACATTCCCTGATCAGCAGACTTAACTCAGCAGTTGTGGCGTCCCCAGGGGAGAAATCTGGTACTCAGTAGAAAATGCCAAGATCATACCACAGGAGCCCATTATTACCCTGGCCTGTGACAAAAAATGGGCCCAGCGTGTAACGGGCTGAAGAATGGCACAACGGCTCAGACCATTCCTCCTGAGAAGCTAACTTAGCCCTTTCCGAGCTTGGGCATCCAAGAGACTCACGTGGTGTCCCCCCACCCTCACAACCCACCCCCCGTCCCAGTTTGTCACCAGTTTCTCTTTCCGTAACACAGAATTAGAATTCCATTCTTAGCAACTCACCCATTGAGTTAAGCATCTTCAAGTATTCCCATTTAGGGTGCCAGTGTTTCTGGGAGCAGAGCAGTCATTAATGTCTGAATTCTTGTTACCCCATCACCATTATTAAAATCTTCCCGACATCACTGCACAAAGCACGGATGGAAAACCTGCGCCGTGTGCGGGCTGTGCTCTGAGAGACGGTTATCAGACCCTTTCGTCCAGCGAAGAAGGGAGAGGTGGTGGGAGGAGACCCCGTTCCTTCGGAGAAGAAGAGATGGGTGAGAGAGAGGCAGGGGCTCATAACGATGCCTGAGGAGCACAGACCTCGCAGCAGGCAGAACTTGGGCTCGAATCCTAACTCAGACACTTATGAGCTTTTTGATCTTGAGTAAATTGTCTACTTCACCCTCAGTTTCCCCATTTGTAAAATAGGTATAATTCCAATGGTTGTTATAAACAAAGAGGCTAAGATCGTTAAGACTCTGGCACAGTGCCTGGCATGTACGAAGTGCTCATTAAATGGCAGCGACCACAATGACCGTGTGGGAGGGGAGACCAGTGTTTCCATCTTTCTGATTTTTCTGGTGAGTTTCTCTGTCTCCTACATCCCCATGCTTGGACTTGCTTCCGGACAGTAGGGTCACAATGACGCTCTCCTTTTATACTGTCTCACTGGGACAGCATTTACTGTGAGCATTAAGTGAGCACTTTAGGCCACCACGTGCTGGGAGAGAAAGGGGAAGAATTTTTAAGACCCAGTCCTTAAGCTCAGGGCGTTTATAGCCTGAAAGTCCAAGTTCTCTATGGATGGTAGGATTTTCAGACAAGCCATGTCATTCCATCTTTCACAAATTCTTAATGGCCTTCTTCCATAAAGATGAAAGAAAAAACACCTGGGATGTATAATTTACATCTTCCTGATTGTCAAAAATTTAGCAGTCTGAAAATATAAGTGTTGGGGAGGCTGAAGACTAATGGGGACTCTCATACACAGCCAGTGGGAGTGTAAATTGACACAGTCACTTGGGAAAACAATTTGGAACTGTCCGGTAAAATTGAATGTACGATACACATGACAACCCAGCAATTCCACTCATGTTATACACCTGGAAAATCTCCTCGTATTGAACTTGAAGAACAAAAATGTTCACAGCAGCATGTGTGAAAATAGAAAACAAAATTGGAAACAACCCAAATTTCAATAAAAGGCTGGATAAGGAAATGATGGTCTTTGCACATAATGGTATATTCTATGGAAATGAGAATAAATAAACTATGACTATATATAGCAACCTGGCTGAATCTTAGGTAACACAATATCCATTGAACAAAGCCAGTATTGGAAGGCTACTTAAAGTATGATAATAGTGTTTAAAGCTCCAAAAGCAAAACTAAACAGTGTATTGTTTAGGATTATATACATATTATATATTTGTGATTATTTTTGACATATATATCATATATATAATAAAAAAATTTTTAATAAAAAAATGATAATCATAATTCAGGAGAGAAAGGGAAAGCAGAAGACAGGTATGTGCAAACAATATCACTAATATTCTGCTTCCTGAGTTGGGCAGTAGATTGACAAGTATTTCTTTATTTTATTGTTTTGCATCATGTCTGATATTGCATGCATCACATTACATGTGTTCCTATGAATATATCAAACATTGCATACGATTTTTTTAGGGTCTGGCTTTAGAGGCAGCCAAGGCAGAGAAGCGAGCGCCATTTCCCACATAATCTTGGGTGTGTTATTTCACTTCTCAAACCTATAATAGTTACATCTATCATTTCTTCAGAGCCTACCGCATGCTAGGCTCTGTGCTAAGTACTTTTAATCTGTTATCTCATTTAATCCTTGAAAAATCTCTCTGATATGGATAACGTCATCCCATTTTACAGATGATGAACTGAGGCTGAGCGAGGCTTAGTGAACTCACCAAGGCCTCAGTGAGTGAGTGGCAGAGCGAGGAGTCCAAGGCAGGCCTGACTCCCAATCCCTGCCTTTAAACAGACACTGTAACCCTTTCACAGAAGTGAGTAGGGATCACTTCACACTGCTTCACAGGGGTGTTCTGAGTCCTAAGTGCGCATGTGCCCACGATACACGTTATAAACTGAAAGGCCTGTGGAGCAGTAACTGCTGGTAGGAGTCCCCAGTCTGTCCCTCAAACCCAGGGGCTCTGCCTCTCTGTGGACCTGTGGGGTCCACGCCCTTCCAATGCCTCTGCCAACCCTACTCCCTTAGAGGATGAGAGGGGATGGCGGGAAATGAGCACTCAGGGTACAGAGTAGGGGGCTCTTACCCTGGGCCAGCTTCCCTGTGGGTGATTTAATGTCTACAGCCTGAAGGGGCCAGGCCTTGGGTGTAGTGGGGTAAGTAAAACAAAACAAAGAATCTTCATTCCAGGTTAGATGATAAACACACAAACTAGGAACACAAGGCAGGGGTTATGGAGAAGGCGCAGGTCTTTGCTTTCTCACACTTGGGAAAAAGCTGTGCATTCCTACTGTTCTTGCTGCTCTGGTGTGAACGGCCATGTGGAGTCACTGCCTCATGAGACAAGCACCCACAGGGGCCAGAAGGTGAACAGCCAAGTGGTCCGAGGACTGGCTACTGCAGGCACTTCCGGCACCTTTAATTATAGCAGCTTAACTGGCTTCTTTCTCTTTAGAAATATGTGGACCACACTTGATGCCCCAACGAGTCTCTTGTCTGGTTGATAAAATCTCCCCAATCTATCTCTAGTCACTAATCCCTCCAATTTCTTAAGAGCTCAGCCAGAGGCCTGGCCTTTACTAGGAGTGAGGCGAGGTGGGAATTTCTGCTGCTTTCAGCAGAGTGCTTTCTGGAACTTGATGGCTTTGGCTTCTTCTTCTTTTTTTTTTTTTTTTAAACAAACTGACTCTGAGATCAGCTCCCTTCCTTCTTAATTGATTAATCTCTTATGCTTAGCAATTACATGTATTTAGAAAGTGAGCAGAATTTGGTTCTCCTGGAATTGAACTAATTTGCCATTTGAGTTAAGAGTAAAACTCAAGAGACTGCGGCGTGCAAAGCACAGGTGTTTTGTTTTTCTCGGGTGTAGACCCTTGCTTAATAATTCTCCCGCAAATTTTAGCTAAACTAGGGCACCTGGCTTGTTTATTTTAGATAATTTATAGCCATTCTGAGTTTTTTTTTCCTGTTGCCTTAGAGAAGAAAGAGAAAGCCCCTATTTATAAGACGCTCATTATGTTCTGGGCTTTCTGTGTGTATTATATAATTTAATTTAGTTCTCATGACATCTCTGAAAGAAAGCATTATAATCTGTAGATTATAATGTTTCACAGATGGGAAACCCAGCTAAGAAAGTGTGGTGTTAAAGTTTATAGTTAGTGAAGGACTGGGATTTGAACTTGGGTTAGCTGGCCCCCAAACTTTCCACAATGCACATTGATTCCCAGGTCTTCCGGTTGGGGCCAAACTGGGCATAAAAGGACTGGAGCCATGGCTTTTGAAGACAGCATGGTGACAGTACACCTCTATTGGTTGGGAGGTCAATTGCAAGTTTTTTTGTTGCTATTTCATGAAAATAATATGTTCCTGCCCCCTCAGAGTGACTTCATCTCACTCTCTCTTACTTGTGCTTTCATGCTTCTTGGAAGGGCAGTCATTGTTAGAGATCTAGTTAGATGCCTAAGTTCCAAACCCAGCTCAACCACTTACCCTTTCTACATTACAAGTTCCTTATTGATAAATTTGGCACAATAATAGTATCTACCTCTTAGATATTATGAGTTAAGTAAGGCAACACCATAATGTGTGCGGGTGCAGAGTAAGGCTCAATAAATGTTAGCTGTTATTATGGCCAGCAGCAAAGTACACACCTTCTGACAGCAGATCAGAAACAGCTAATCATAGTCTCCAAACCTTGAAATGAGCAAGACGGTGTGCCTTCCTGAGTCTTTGTCACAATAGATTTTTAATGAAACCTGGCTGTAAGGTACTCTTCCTATTTGGGAAGTGATTACTGGCGTTAGATTTTATGTTGTTGG
>NW_011888850.1:3621745-3628489 GCF_000151845.1 Pteropus vampyrus
ACATTTTTTGTTCTAAGATGTTAAGAGGTATGATAGGGCCAAAGCAGGTTACATGTGGGAGAGGCAGAAGCCAAGCCAAGTATGGACAACAGACCCCAGATTATGGAGAAATTTCTAGGCCATGCCGAGGACCTGGAGCTTCACAGGTATACACTAAGAAAACTTTACAGGGTTTGATGGAATAGGAGCATCGGGTTTCCATTGTAGGAAACATGGGGCTGAGAATGGAGGCAGGGAGACCGGTTAGAAATAATAACTAATTTCAATTCACTTAGGTCTCAAAAAGTAGCCTATGAAGTGGATACGAAAACCACGTTACCAACGAAGAAACTGAAAGACAGAGAAGAAACTGTCCCTAGGTCACACACTAAGGGGGCCACTTGGATGGAACCCTATCAGCATGACTCCAGAGAACAGAGATGTAAGCACCAGACCATGGTATCTTTCTATAAATCCGCTGTTAGAAAACTGTGATCATAATCCTCATGAGAAGTGATGAATACCCAAAGCACCTGCGCACCATATAACCTTTAGCAGTTACCTCCACTCCCCAACTCCCAGCCTCTTCTCCATCCCTGGGCAGCCACTAAAATGCCTTCTGTCTCTACGGACTTGTCTATTCTGGACTTTTCATATAAATGGAATCATACATATGTGATCTTTTGTGACTGGTTTCTTTTACTTATCATGATGTTTCAAGGTTCATCCATGTTGTAGCAGGGATCATTACTTCATCCCTTTTTATTGACAAATACATTCCATTGGATGGATGCGCCATACTTTATTTATTCATTCATCAGTTGATAAACTTAGTGGTACTTTGGAGTAACCATAGAAAGACACTGAAAGAAAAAGAGTGATGCAATGTGCTAATGACTTTATGGGACAAAAGACTTTATTATAATGTCCTGGTCATGAATATATGACTGTCACATCTACACAATGGTATCATTTCTCATAGTAAATAAATAAGTTGGCGTAGGATTTAATATACCAGTCTCTCCGAGACTTACTAGCATGAAACAGTGTCCCTCAGTGCAATCAGCTTGCAGTCATAAGTGCAATGACATTTCTATCAAGCTGAAGCCAGACTCTAGGTGGAGAATTTGCCAAGGTAAATGCCACCTTCGGTCTAGGTGACCAGGTCGTCTTTCCGGGCCACAGCCTGTGGTGTTTATTATGGGCTTAAGTTACACCAAGCTCATAGAGACTGAGAGTTTCTTTTTTTTGAACCCAGGTACTTAAGTCATTTCTTCCATTTAATCCATACTGTATGGTGATGGTGTTAAAATTCTGAGTGTTACATGACCTGATTTCTTGGACGTCTTTATTTTACTGAACTAGCAGGTTTATTGATGCCTAGGTTCAAATGTATTTGTCTATATCACTCACATTCCACCAAGGATTTCTGTCATCTCGATTATAACGAGGACACTAAAGTGACTAAGGAATCCTGGAGTCCCACCAGGCCAGATATGCAACATGTCAGACTAGGGCAATTTCCCCTGGAGCAGTGTCTGTCAAGCCTACAGGCAGAGGATCACTATCTCGGGAGTGTGCACTTTGAAAACAGAGCAATGTTTTGCCTCATTGTCTTGTTTTAATTTCATCCCAATACTTAACTTAGACGAAATGTCTATTATTTATTAAAGGAGAGCAAGAGGGTTTTGCAATTAGTAGGTAAATAAGTCTTGGAGATCTAATCCACAGCATGGTGATTAGAGCCAACCATACTGTATTACAAACTTCAAATTTACTAAGAGATTAGATTTGTTTTTATTTTTCAATTAGAGTTAATACTGAATACTATTTTCTATCAGTTTTAGCTGTACAGCATAGTGGTTACACATTTATATAGTTTATGAAGTTGTCTCCCCAATTAATCTAGTACTCACCGGGCACTATACATAGTTATTACAATTTTTGACTGTATTCCCTATGCTATACTTCACATTTCCATAACTATCTTGTAACTGCCAATTTGTACTTCTTAATCCCTTCACCTCTTTTACTCAGCCTCCCAAACCCCCTCCCATCTAGCAATCAGCAGTTTGTTCTCTGTATCTATGAGCCTGTTTGTTTTGTTCATTTATCTTGTTCTTTAGATTTCACATATTAGTAAAATCATGTGACATTCGTCTTTCTCTGTCTCACTTATTTCACTTAGCATAATACCCTCCGGGTCCATTCATGTTGTGCAAATGGTAAGATTCTATTTTTTATGGCCTAGTAATACTCCATTATATATATGAACCACATCTTCTTTAACCATTCATCTACCAATGGGCACATAGGTTGCCTCCATATCTTGGCTATTGTAAATAATGCTGCAGTGAACAGAGTGGTCCATATACCTTTTTGAATTAGTGTTGTTGTTGTTGTTGTTTTTTCTGGATAAAATGCCTAGAAGTGGAATTGCTGGGTCATAAGGTAGTTCTATTTTTAATTTTTTGAGGAACCTCCAAACTTTCCATAGTGGCTATCCTAATTTGCAATCCCATCGACAGTGTATGAGGGTTCCCTTTTCTCCACATCCTCACCAACACTTGTTTTTTGATTTATTGATGATAGCCATTCTGACAGGTGTGAGGTGATATCTCATTGCAGTTTTAATTTGCATTTCTCTGCGTGACACTGAACATCTTTTCATATGTCTATTGGCCATCTGGCTAAGAGACTAGATCTTAATTGTTCTCACCACAAAAAAAGAAATAATAATTATGTGACATGATAGCGGTATTAACTAATGCTCTGGTGGTGATCATATTGTGACAGATAAATGTATCAAATCAACACGGTGCACATCTTAAACCTTCACAATGTTATGTGACAATTATATCTCAATTAAAAAAATCTTCAATGACAAAAAGAAGTATTCAGGAGAACACGGGTTTAGAAAGTTTTAAAAAAAAATACTACATAAAAAAAATACTACATAGGTAGTGAACTTTAGTTGCCGTCAGGACCAGACAGAGAGATAAAAGGATTGGAAGGGACTTTATCAAACTGGAGAATAGTTGTTGGCTGCATTCTCTTATTATAAGCTGAGAACATTAGACTTGAATAATTAAAAGTGGGTAAAATATACTTAGACATTATGCAATACATCCTTGAATAACCCTTTAATAAAAGAGAAATTAAAATGTAAATTACGAAGTGTCTAAGAAGCAAGGGAAAGTACAACACTTCATACAAACCTCTGGGACAGAGTGAAAGCTGTGATCAGAAGGGAAAGCATAGCCTTAAATGCTTTCATCAGGGATTGGCAAACTTTTCCTGTAAATGGCCAGAGCTGTGGGGGACATATGATCTCTGTCACAGATTCTTAAAACAAAAACAAAAACAAAAAACAATGCTTTAGAAATGTAAAACTACCACATGGAGCACCATGGCAATAAATTTGAAAACCTAAAGTAATTTCCTGGCAAACATCGAAATTCACCCAAGAAGAAATGAAACTTGAGTAGACCAGTTACCAGAGAAGAAAGTCGATTGAAGATTTACCACTGAAAAAGGCACCGAATCAGATGGGTTCACAGATTTACATACTCTTTTGAAAACAAATAAGTCTACTAGATTTAAAAAAAACCATCCAGGGCATAGAAAAATGCAGAAAGTTCTGTAAATTCCTCTTCTCAGAAAGTAAAGAGCTAAAGGTTCTAGAACAGGAGTGGCAAATAAGTCTTATCTTGACTGCCAACTCAGATCAACAGGTTGTGTCTGGTTAGAAGCCCTGTGGAAGAGATTATGAGGCCCCATCGAGATCCGGTGGGGGAAAATTGGGGTTTGATCTGCCATCCCTGACTCAGCTTGGAATATAAAGTCAAATGGATCTTCTGGGACATTTTCCACAGATATAGCCAGGAATTACTCTATGATGTCTTAGGGATTTCTGATCAATAATTTGAAAATTTTACATTCCGTAAAATTTATATTTCTCTAATGACCATTCAGTAGCCACATGAAAATCATCTAGATTAAGTCTCCAGACCCGAATCTAACTTTGAATTAATTGTCACTGCTGCGGGCCTAGCAAATGTACCAGAAACCAACAAGCTCATGGTATACCTTGCAGTTTGAGGATCATCAAAGGCAGAAGCATCGTCCCCATCTATGGCACCTTTGCTGATTTGTAGCTGAACAGAAATCTTCCCATTCCATCGATCGAACGGCCAGCGACCTCAGGGCTTTCTTTTCCTAAACCACCAAGTACAAAAGCAACTAGACGACAGCTCTTCCACTCCCAAGGGGCCCGCTCATTTCAGCGGCTGCGCTTGCCAACCAGGCCTGGACTCCTGCGAGTCTATTACAGGTAGAAAGAGGGAGGAAGGGCCAGACTTAGCAGAGAGGAAGAAAGAGGAACTGCTACTGCAATGAATAGATCTTCATTATTATAAAAAAGGGAATCACGGTTTTACTCTCCTCGTTTTTATGATGAAGTAAAATAAAATGGAAAAGAAGAGCGAGCGAAATGATTGCTTAGTAAACGACTTCAAACCTAGCACGTGTTTATTTAAGCATCTCTGTGCAAACATAACCCTGGGTGCCCGTTAAATCAGCAGGGCTGTCAGTTGGCACGTCTGGTTACAGACCGTTTTACAGTCATACATCATTCATAGCCGTAAAAGCCATTTGCCCTCTGTCACCCAACCAATCAGGATCCAGCCAAGAGGAAGCAGAGCGGGAGCCTGGCAGTTTTCTCTCAGCTCCTCTGAATTTCCACAACCTGGTTCAGCAGAATGTCACAGAAAATTAACTCTCCTGGGTTATTAAGAACCCCTGCCTTCCCCCACTCCCCACTAAAGAGCACTATATGATTTCAAGCTAATATTTACTCCATCACGAACAATACCTTGTGACATACGGTGCAAAAGAGTAGCGGGCATCATACACAAGTCCAGTGTAACACCTGCTGCTCTGAACCAGTCGTATGAAAGGACATGGATGGGGTGCCCCTCGCCCAGGCCTCAGCAGTGTACCCTTAGTGCTCACTTTGAGCATATCTGCAAGTGCTGTCTGTGTCTAAACCATCCAGCGGGTGACCTTGATCTGCCCTTGCTTCACTCTTGCGAGCTCACATCTTTTCATTCTTCATCCCGTCACTATGATTCTGTTGCTGAAGTGGAGATGCCTGCCAGGCCCCGAGGACCACCTCAGGCCTTGCAAGCCATGGTCTTTGAGTTCTCCCCAAATGCCTTTGCCTCTAGGGTGGTATTTTGCTTGAAACACCTCCCCAAATCTAGGGCCTTCTCTTTGTATTTGTTATTTCTTAACTCTTTCTTAGTGCACACCTGCATTTATGAATAAGGCTCAGTAGCAGTTGTCATAACCCCAGTGGGTGCCAGGACAGTCCCATCTGGTCACCCCACTCCATCTCTGCTTGGATATGTCTCGTGTCTTCCGGGCTCTCCAATCGTAGTAGGCTAGGATCAATTTTCCAGTGGCAGCTTGGAAATAATAGTGCGAAATGTATATTAATACAGAAATATATTGTGAAACTGTCCTTAAACAAACAAATGAGCCACTTTAAAATATTACTGCCATAAATGACCATGACAGTAGCACAGCACATATAATAAAAAATAACTGCTGAAGAGAAGCTGCTGAATTACTATAGTAATAAACCAGATGTGATTATTATCATTTAACACGGTCATTGAATACCATGAATCCCTGAAGCCATTAAAATATTTATGATTAAACATTTGCTATTCCTTATAACAGAACATATAGTTGGGTACTAAAAAACTGTTAAAGTATTATTTTAGCTAATACATGCCGGTTCTATAATAGAGGTCAACCAACATTGCCTGAATCCTTTAAGAGGGATGAACAGCTGCCTCTCCATATCTTGGCATGTTTCGGGATGTTTATGCTAGTATTATATACCCTCGCTGGGGAGGGAGAGTAAACTACACACTATCAAGGTAACAATACTTTCCTGTTCCGTATGTTCGTGAACAGATGTGGGCTTGGGGGCTGTTCTGGTCATTCTTCTAGAAAAAGAAGCAGATGTAGCAGATGCTTTTCAAGGCCTGCTCATATGCCCTTGGCGCTTGCCTTGAGCATCCTTCAACAAACATCTCCAGATGAGCCTTCACTGGGCCAGCCAGAGACTAAAATTCCAGGATGTTAATGCCTTTCGGAACAGCCCTCACCCTGGTGGATCGAAGTTGGAGAATAAATATCTTGACCAAATTTGTGGATATGCCTCTCTTTCTAAATCTGTCCCTTGGCTGTTCTCTTGATACCTTAAGTTGCTTCCCTAATGATTGCTTTCAGTTAAAACTTCAGTGCAGTTACACATAAGGTGGGTTTTGTTATGCTGAACAAAATACTAGAGTTAGTATCTTCTATGGTGTAGATACTTCTGTTTCTTGATAGTTTCAGGATTGTTGCCAGGAAGGGAACTCGTTCATCCATGGAACGTCCTGATGACAGCCCAGGAATGGAGGGCTCAGTGCACGAAGGAAGGGCACGAATGAGAATTCATCACTATCGCTTGGGGCTTACCCAAATATTTTGATTATTCCTGCTTTTGGAATTGGCTGTTTCTTTCTAAATGGATACCAACGGTAATCACCTTTCCTTATATCCTTAGAGACAAATATTTTCCAAAAAATAAGATGCTTGAGTTGTTTGAACCCTGCCAGGGGACATTGTGGTGAGAGGCAAAAAAGCAGAGATTTTGGAGAGAGATCTGGATTTGAGTCCCAGACCTGTTCCTTACCGTGTGTGTGTGTG
>NW_011888850.1:3628539-3642123 GCF_000151845.1 Pteropus vampyrus
AGCGACCTCAGGGCTTTCTTTTCCTAAACCACCAAGTACAAAAGCAACTAGACGACAGCTCTTCCACTCCCAAGGGGCCCGCTCATTTCAGCGGCTGCGCTTGCCAACCAGGCCTGGGCTCCTGCGAGTCTATTACAGGTAGAAAGAGGGAGGAAGGGCCAGACTTAGCAGAGAGGAAGAAAGAGGAACTGCTACTGCAATGAATAGATCTTCATTATTATAAAAAAGGGAATCACGGTTTTACTCTCCTCGTTTTTATGATGAAGTAAAATAAAATGGAAAAGAAGAGCAAGCGAAATGATTGCTTAGTAAACGACTTCAAACCTAGCACGTGTTTATTTAAGCATCTCTGTGCAAACATAACCCTGGGTGCCCGTTAAATCAGCAGGGCTGTCAGTTGGCACGTCTGGTTACAGACCGTTTTACAGTCATACATCATTCATAGCCGTAAAAGCCATTTGCCCTCTGTCACCCAACCAATCAGGATCCAGCCAAGAGGAAGCAGAGCGGGAGCCTGGCAGTTTTCTCTCAGCTCCTCTGAATTTCCACAACCTGGTTCAGCAGAATGTCACAGAAAATTAACTCTCCTGGGTTATTAAGAACCCCTGCCTTCCCCCACTCCCCACTAAAGAGCACTATATGATTTCAAGCTAATATTTACTCCATCACGAACAATACCTTGTGACATACAGTGCAAAAGAGTAGCGGGCATCATACACAAGTCCAGTGTAACACCTGCTGCTCTGAACCAGTCGTATGAAAGGACATGGATGGGGTGCCCCTCGCCCAGGCCTCAGCAGTGTACCCTTAGTGCTCACTTTGAGCAGATCTGCAAGTGCTGTCGGTGTCTAAACCATCCAGCGGGTGACCTTGATCTGCCCTTGCTTCACTCTTGCGAGCTCACATCTTTTCATTCTTCATCCCGTCACTATGATTCTGTTGCTGAAGTGGAGATGCCTGCCAGGCCCCGAGGACCGCCTCAGGCCTTGCAAGCCATGGTCTTTGAGTTCTCCCCAAATGCCTTTGCCTCTAGGGTGGTATTTTGCTTGAAACACCTCCCCAAATCTAGGGCCTTCTCTTTGTATTTGTTATTTCTTAACTCTTTCTTAGTGCACACCTGCATTTATGAATAAGGCTCAGTAGCAGTTGTCATAACCCCAGTGGGTGCCAGGACAGTCCCATCTGGTCACCCCACTCCATCTCTGCTTGGATATGTCTCGTGTCTTCCGGGCTCTCCAATCGTAGTAGGCTAGGATCAATTTTCCAGTGGCAGCTTGGAAATAATAGTGCGAAATGTATATTAATACAGAAATATATTGTGAAACTGTCCTTAAACAAACAAATGAGCCACTTTAAAATATTACTGCCATAAATGACCATGACAGTAGCACAGCACATATAATAAAAAATAACTGCTGAAGAGAAGCTGCTGAATTACTATAGTAATAAACCAGATGTGATTATTATCATTTAACACGGTCATTGAATACCATGAATCCCTGAAGCCATTAAAATATTTATGATTAAACATTTGCTATTCCTTATAACAGAACATATAGTTGGGTACTAAAAAACTGTTAAAGTATTATTTTAGCTAATACATGCCGGTTCTATAATAGAGGTCAACCAACATTGCCTGAATCCTTTAAGAGGGATGAACAGCTGCCTCTCCATATCTTGGCATGTTTCGGGATGTTTATGCTAGTATTATATACCCTCGCTGGGGAGGGAGAGTAAACTACACACTACCAAGGTAACAATACTTTCCTGTTCCGTATGTTCATGAACAGATGTGGGCTTGGGGGCTGTTCTGGTCATTCTTCTAGAAAAAAAAGCAGATGTAGCAGATGCTTTTCAAGGCCTGCTCATATGCCCTTGGCGCTTGCCTTGAGCATCCTTCAACAAACATCTCCAGATGAGCCTTCACTGGGCCAGCCAGAGACTAAAATTCCAGGATGTTAATGCCTTTCGGAACAGCCCTCACCCTGGTGGATCGAAGTTGGAGAATAAATATCTTGACCAAATTTGTGGATATGCCTCTCTTTCTAAATCTGTCCCTTGGCTGTTCTCTTGATACCTTAAGTTGCTTCCCTAATGATTGCTTTCAGTTAAAACTTCAGTGCAGTTACACATAAGGTGGGTTTTGTTATGCTGAACAAAATACTAGAGTTAGTATCTTCTATGGTGTAGATACTTCTGTTTCTTGATAGTTTCAGGATTGTTGCCAGGAAGGGAACTCGTTCATCCATGGAACGTCCTGATGACAGCCCAGGAATGGAGGGCTCAGTGCACGAAGGAAGGGCACGAATGAGAATTCATCACTATCGCTTGGGGCTTACCCAAATATTTTGATTATTCCTGCTTTCGGAATTGGCTATTTCTTTCTAAATGGATACCAACGGTAATCACCTTTCCTTATATCCTTAGAGACAAATATTTTCCAAAAAATAAGATGCTTGAGTTGTTTGAACCCTGCCAGGGGACATTGTGGTGAGAGGCAAAAAAGCAGAGATTTTGGAGAGAGATCTGGATTTGAGTCCCAGACCTGTTCCTTACCGTGTGTGTGTGTGTGTGTGTATTATATATATATATATATATATATATATATATATATATATATGGCAGATATACAACTCTCTCGAGCCTCCTAACTTGCAAGAGGCTCAATTTTCTCATATGTGGAATGACCATAGCAATTATATAAATTGCTATAATGTATATAAAGCATTTATATACACTACCAATGAGTAATAGGTATTTAATAAAAAACGATTTATTAAATGATGAATGAATGGTGAATTTGCCCACTCTGAAGCTGTTTCCACACTATCATGGTGACAGCTCAATTCTTGACATAAGATCTTAGCTGTTGGGAACGCATTTGGTTCCCAGCATGTTTCTCTCTGGCTTCCCAACGTATGATTTTGGCAGTGTTATAAATCTCTGTCATGTGGGTTCTATATTTGCCCTTATACTCGCAAGTTATACTTGTATAGGTCCATCCTGTTCTTTCTGTGGTTCACATTTGTAAGTTTAATAACCTGGGCAGTGGTTTAATATATGTACAGGAAAACTTGCAAAGCCTCAGAGTGGAATAAAAAACATTTTCGAAGACCCCTACTGGCTCAGTCAACCCTAATGAGCTATTAGGTCATTAGAGACTCTGCTATCAATTAGTCATTAGATCAGCAGCCATTCATCGATGACAGGGTTCTCCTACTTAAAGGGATAGTACTATTAAAATACAAACAAGCTATTGCTGGCATCTCTGAAACTCTGAAAATGTAGCTCCATATGGTCTTTTCTGCCTGTCAGTTACTCCAAAGCCTGAAGTGAGGGCTCATCCAGTATCACTGCTTAACATTTCAGGTTACTTTGACTTGGGAAGAAGCACTTGCGATCGTTTATATGTAGACATGTATTCCAGGTGGCTAAAACAGGCTCAAATCCTCTTGTCCACATGCTGTGTGAGTATCAGCGCCTTGCCTGTGATTAGGGGCTCCTGTTCTTGGTGGGTCTCTTCCTCCAATACTTTGTTCCTGCTGATCTCTGGATCTCTCTTGGACCCCAAGGCTGTTCTCTTCTCTGCCCTGTGGCCACCAAGACACCCCCAGTTTCCTTGAGGGCCTCCAATAATTACTCATATAAAGCGATGTATATCGACCTATGGTGAAAACAATTCTGTGGGCCTGCGTGTGTGCAAATGTTACCTAGCAATCTAGCTTGACAGACAACACATGCGAACTAAGAATTGCATATCGGACATCATTTTTGGTAATCGTTCCTCTATCATACCCACATCCAAGTAAATTTCTTTGTCAATTTTCCTCCTAAACAGCTCCTACCAACTGGTCTGTTCCTTTCCTGCAAATGCTCTTTCCCACCTCTCTCTGCCTCTCAGGCTCCTCCTAGAATGTCAAAATTCCTCTGTTACTAAGCAGAGCAATTCACCTCTGTCTTGGACCCCACCTGAAGGCACCAAAACGGCCCATCTAAGTATCTGCTAAAATAAAGATAGTCCTCTCCCCTAAAACGAATTCTGCTACATACATCTCAACTAACGGATGATCTTCCTGAAATATTTGTGACATTCGTGTAAGTAATCAAAGATCCTGCACATTAATGCTTGATCGTCTTATGATTTTCAGGAATTATGTTGGAGAACTTTATTGCCCACCCTGCATCTACCAGAACACAGCAGTTCCTGGCATGAACCACTGGTCTCCTGAGGGTGATTTTGTTTGGTGATGGGTGGAGTCAAAAGTTTGTCTCTGGGGGGAATGCATTTCTGAAGTGATAATGAGAAAATATGATTCCTAATGTATAAATATTCATTTAAAAATGCTCCCTGGCTATTTTTAAATGAGAGTAAGTGTTATTACCTTTTAGAAACAGGTTAGAACGCTTTGGAAGAGCATTATTCTGCTGGGCATGTCCATGACAGGGGAGGGGATGGGGGATTGAGTCTTCTTTCGAAGTGGGTAGAACCGAGTTATTTGGTTCTTTCTTCCTGAAAGAAGCTGGGTTTGATAGAGTCGATTGCTAGAGATTTTTGCTTAGGAGAGCCTGTTAATTTCAGTTCATTTATCTTCGAATTTACTTTAATGTTCTACAGGCACCATTATTGTTATCTCGGTTATTCCCATAGCGCCCCCATGAGGCAGGTATTACATTACCTTCTCTCTTCCCCTGGAAAAACTGATCTCATGTCTCTCATACATCACTTTTTTTTCTCGAAAGCTTCTTTGGCTTCCCATATTATCATGTCCGTCACATTTTACTGTAAATGTTTGTCTATCTGTTGGCCCCACTAGATCAGTGTGTCGCACCCTGTGTCTGTGTCTGCGCGGGTACCTGTTACCCACTGAGCCTAACTCAGTGCCTAGCATAGAGTAGGTGCCTAATAAGTATTTGCTGACTGACTGGCCTGCTCAAAGAATTAGGAGTAATTCGCTCAAGACAACTGGGCAGGATGCGGAACTGGGACTCAAACCCGTGGCTGAGGAACTGTCAAACCCAAGGTCTTAAATGACACGTAGAAATTTTTTTCACCCCGTACTCAGCACCCAAAATAAATAATATGTCCATGTGAACAATAATATCTGTCCTGCTGCCAAGGCACAAAGCTTGAATCTTTGTAAGGATTTAAGCTCCATGGCGAAGCATCTGTCATTGTTGGGGAAAGGATGGATTCCTCCAGGGCTCTGTATGGGGAGCTTTGTACTGGGCAGGGAGTGAAGCGATACAGGAAGAAAAAGACAGAGCTGGTCCTCAAGATGACAGCAATCTAAAGCACGGGCTCACTGCTACCCCGAGTGGTGCAGAGACCCCAACCACAGTGTGTCCAGAAGCACCCCAGGCCAAGACTCCTCTTGACCATGGTCAAATCTCCAAGGAAATTGTTTAAAACTTCAAGGTCTGGCCTTGAGAAGCTTAATGGCCCAAGTACAAAGGGGTAGAGTAGGTGACATGATGTAGAATTGAGGGTGGTGGCGTTTGTGCAGAATTTCTTTTCTCAAATAAAAAGCCGAAATAAAATAAATAAATGAAAACATAAATCACAGTGTCTTCTCCAGGCTCCTGGCTGGAGGAAAACAAATTAGAAAGGGCTTGAAGGAAAGGAGTATTGAAGAAGCTCGACTCAAATTAAGTGGTTATATATTTTAAAAGCACTTTGTTGGGTCCTGTAAAAATAGCAAATAAAAAGGTAGTAATATCCCCTGGCTCTGCCAGGCAGATACCAGTAATAAAGTAAGCTTAGGGTGGGGAGAATTTAAGAGTATAAACTTCAGTAGAAAGGATAAAGAAAGCATGTGGTTTAGAAACACTTCCATTTCTTCCTTAATAATTAATGATGAGGTGCTAGGTTTTCCAATAGGTATCATGTGTCTTTCTAACACCAGTCACTTTCTTCTTAAAAAGGCCCCAAATGAAATTTAAAGACATAACTTGAAATTGTTTTTCTTTTGACAGGCGGCCTAGATGAGTTATTTCAGGGCAATCAAATAGTTATAATTTAGGATCCATTTTGTAATCCCTTTCTACATAGTCTGAGATAATTTCACAATGAACATTGCATCGAGCATCTACCCCGGGCATCAATAGCTGATTTACGACCCCTTTTTGACCTGCCGCGCTGTTATTAATTTAAAAATAAACATTAACAAGAGAGCTTAGATATTTTTACACGTATATAGAGGCTTGAGCAATGAGTTTCACAAAAATGGTTTCAGAAGAAGATAGCACAGGAAGAGTTAACAGGAAAGGAGCTAAATGAACTTTCTCCTTGTTAAGAAATGTTTAGGTCCATTGTTTGTAAATGGCAGGTGGGATGTACAATTCCAATGTAATTTCAGAAAGCCATCTTCTGAATGTAATAAACATGTCTGCAATAATAGGATTCAGAAAATAGCAGAATGCATTCCAGACGCCCTTTGATTGTGCATACAGAACAGAGAATGTAGCTATAATTGGCTATAACACAGTTAGGGACAGCAAATGACACACGGTGAAGTTGGGTGATGTAGCAGCTCTGACTGGGGAAGGTATGTTGCAGCAGAACAGCAGAAATAAAATATCAAGTCTATGGTGACACTGCAACTTTCCTTTCCTCCCTCCCCCCTCCCTCCTTCCTTCCTTTCCTTTCTTCCTCTCTCCCTTCTGTTTTTCCTTCCTTCTACCCTCTCTCTCTCCCGCCTTTCTTTCCTCATTTTCTCTCTCCCTTTCTTCCTGTCTGGTTCATTGAAGTATCATAACTTAGATTTGAAAACTTATTCTATTATTCCTCAGCTAATCGATTGTCAGCTAAGACTTCATTCTCTTCAGAGACTAACAGTGGTATGGGAAGGGGAAGGAAGAGCTCACGGAGAATTGACTTTTGGAGAACAAGATGTAATTTGAATCAAGAATTATAACAGGAAATAAACCATTACAATAAACAAGGAAACATGTACACAATTACTTTCGTGGTGTAATTTTATTCACTCTAGTTGAGAAAATAAAGAGATAATACTGACCGTAACACCTGGGTATTTAATGCAAACTGTAAAATCTATTATATTAAACAAAGTCAAAAGCAATGCGAAAGATCTTGAATCCATTCAAGGCATGCACCTCATTACAGACTTAGCAAATTAAAACACAAATAGGATTAGAAAAGAATAATGTAACAATCTCCCACTACGGTCTCTAGAGCATTAAGTCATAAATTGGGTTTGCATTAAATTGTGCCTGCAGTATTGAATTCAGGGAAAGAGCTGTGGGCTGGAGATAAACCGCGCTGGGCTACTCACCAACTTTGGCAAAGCTACGTTTTTTGAAATGGGTAGTAAATTTGTTAGAATATAGCAGGTCCACAAAAAAATGAGCACTTCATATCTTAATTAAAAAAAGCCGGTGCCATGCCATATGTGACCTACACAGATATAAATACAGACAAAAATCCATATGTGAAGTGGAGCTATTATTACCTATGGAAGTTTAAGACCATTTCACTAATGTGCTGCTTAATGCCAGACAAATTTAAAAAAAAAAAATCTCAACCCAGAGTTTTTGATGAATTTTGCTTTGTTTTTATTTTTAATTTTGGTTGATTGATATTGCAAAGGAAGGAAGAAAAAGGAGAAAGTAAACCGTCTTCTTTAGAGAATACGTGTGGGCTTCTAGAATATCCAAAAGAATGTTTTCTTTTATTTCACATGAAGATTAGATCGTAAATATTCGGCTGATCAATAGAAAAAATACATATGACTTGTTTTAAAAAGCAAGTGAACGTACTTATATCAATTTAAAAAAAAAATTATTTAGGCTTTGAAAAACACTGTTCACTATAAAGCATGTTCCATCCATGGCAGGTTTACTCTATCTGGTTTATTTCCTAATCCCAGGCGTGAGGGAGGCTAAGTCAGAGAAGAAAAGGAGGTTGTTCTGGTTATGGCGTGGCACCCTTACGTTAAGGTCTATCTGCTGTCTCTTCGCAAATGGACAGGCCAAATGCAGAAAGCCGGCTGCTGGTCTTGTTTCCTCGGGGTCCCTTTAAGGCACAGGACTCAATTTATTTTACGTTCTCTGACTTCGTAAAACTGTTATGAGAATTAAAGAAAATCAGTGTGAGATGCCTAGGCTCTCAAGTCATCACTGAGAATAAGTCATGAAAGCAACATCTGCATGGCCACCCAACGTCCTGCTTCCCCCAGCGGAAGTGCAACCCACCGTGCTCAATGGTGCACAGAAAATTTTCGGTTCTGTAGTGAAATATTTCTAGACCTCCCTGCTAGGGAAAGTCCAAGCATCTTCTTTCTCGACAGTTTTTCACCCCGCTTTCTTGCCTCTGGGCGCCTGTCCTCTCCCTCTCAGCCCTTACCGCTGTCCTGGCCTCCAGGCGAAAGGTTTCTATATCACACTTAGCAGCAGACAGTCTGTTTCTACCGGCATTGTCTATTTTTAAAAGCTTATTTGAAAGTCTAAACGGCTCCCATTTTGGCTTTAGTAAGACAAATATGGGCTAAAACACGCAGTGCCTTTAAGTATGATGGATATCCAGGATCTGCTCAAGTTTCCCATGGCCAAAGTCTGGCTCGTCCTAGTGGCAATTTTTCTGCCATGTTATTTATGTGGTGGTTTTACTTCTAATTATGGCTCCTGATGGCTGTTAGCACTGAGCTTTAAGAGCGCAAACTGCATTGTACTGCCATTTAACTCCAGTCCATAAAACGGGTGATAAAGCTGAGGGCTTAAAACCAAAACAAAACCGAAAAAACACATAACTTTCTGTGACAAGCTCACATCCGCTTCTGCCATTCTGTGGCTGGAAACTTTCACCGAGGAAGCACAAGGAGCCTCCAATTTCAGCGTAGGCTTCACCCTGAAGTAATCCTTCATTAGAGACAAAACAACCCCAGACCTCAGATTTAATTAATGCATGCCAGGTTTAATCAGAACCAGTGTACTTCGTTGTTTGGAAACTAATGAAAGCAAATAGATGTTACTTAAACGGTAAATAATGAAAGGTCTTTTGTTGTTCTCAATTTCGATGACTATTTTTTGATGCTAAGAAGAATGCCGCTTCGTATATGCGTAAACAGAGAAGACAAATGGCCAGGATGAGAATGAGTTGTCCATAATCTGATTAAAGCAATAGAGCCGGCTCCTAGGAGAACCACAAGGGGCTTAATGATTGGGTTGTTGTTCTTAATATGTCTAATGTTCACTCTTAAAGAAATCAAGAAAAATGTTAAGAGGTTATGATATTTCGTTGTGTCATGGGGCTGTCAGAGCTTCTGACAGGAAAAGAACATTCTCCGCGGCTGGAACACAACGTGCAGCCATGTAAGCTAATTTGCCCAAATGACATTAAGAGGAATTTAAAACCGAAATCTGCCCCGATTCACTCACTCTGCTGGCGGAGCCATCAGGGACCAGGCAAGGACAGGCTCGGTTTCGTCGAAGTTATGAAGCGGTAAAATAGCTGGGAAACACCTCTTCTGTTTCGTGGGTTCCTTTCCTGGCAGGATGCTTCTGGATTTCAGTACAATGTCTGCTAGGGTCTGGATAATAAACGCATTATTGAAAAGCTTGTAGCTATTCTAGCCTATTGGGATATTAGGGAGAAAAGTTACACGCATTATTGAGTTCTACAGGAATTCATGTTGGTTGCATGTAATTTGCTCCCCATTCCTCCTTTTTAATGTGAGTTCCATGGTCCTGTGTGTGAGCGAGTACACGTGTGTGTGCGCATGTGTACGTTTACACACTCCATTACTCATAAGTGAGTGGTCCTGCAGATTCAAGTGTGCCTATCGGAGGTCTGATTATGTGCACTGTGCATTGCCTCTAGAATACAACCATCATGGGGTGCACAGGCCTCCTAATAAATTTTAGAATTACCCAATGACATTCAGCCATTGATATCTTTGTTGCCTTTGAAACTCCAAACTGGACACTTGGATTCCAGATGGACAGGAATTGGGTTATTCTGTTTAATTTAAAACAGCAACTGAAGTGATTTTGACGACTCTAATTCCAATTCATCAAATATATATTGAGAGCCCACTGTGTGCTAATGTCCCATTTTACAGGTAAGAAAGCCGAGATTCAGAGAGTTTTTCATTACTTCCCCAAGACCCCTAGCCGAGTGATTGGTCTACTGACTACTTAGTCCCAACTTTGAACAAAATCCATCCGATTCTCAAGTTCATGCTTCTACCACCCTCTGTGTCTTGATCAACAGTTAACCTTCATCTTCCAACAAATATTAAGTGTCTCTGTCTGGTCTCTTTTTTTTGATACGGTCTATGAATCTCGTAGAAACAGGAAATTGACTCTCACCCACTCCAGGAGAAGCAGCGACTGACTCCTTGCTCTCTGCACCATGGCAAGTGGGATGCGGTTCCGCAGGTCTTCTCAGTTCCCTGGCGTGTCTGCCTCCTCATTCCTTCATAGACCATTCTTTGGCTTTGGTCAATTCCCAAGCCCCACAGACTGAGGTCGGATTCACAGGGACACAATAAAGACATTGGAATGAAAAGAGAGAGAGAGAGAGAGAGAGACAGAGAGAGAGAGAGAGAGAGAGAGAGAACACCAATTCTCTTCCAAACCTTTCCTTCTCTTCTCGGCCCATTTTAGAGCCATGTTGTCATGCATTGGCATCCCCACCTCCCCACCTGAGGGCAGGGATAGGAAATGAGAGGAGATGAAACAAAACCACAGCTGTGCTGTTTATTAGGCCTCTGGTTAAAAAAAAAAAAAACTGATGGAGAATGAGGTTGGAACGAAGCTGCTTTCTCTTAGAAAATGCTGGCAGTAATTTTAGTGGCAGGTTTTTGGCATCTGAATGTATTAGCTAAAGTATTTGAAAATATTGAGCTATGCAGTGTGGTGGGGTAGATGACTGGCCCTACATTTCTACTTCCGTGAAATGAGGATGAGATGTCTGCCTCCAAGGGTCATTAAGAGGTTTAGATTGGTGAAAGCACGGACAGCTTCTGGAGAAGGCATTTCCCCAGAGCCAAAAGGAAGAACTGGTGAGTGGGATGCTTTGAAGGGGAGTGTGAATGACCAGGCTGAGGGAGGCCTGGCCCGGGGTGGGTGTGGGGCTTTGACTGACCCTTGCCAAGGGAGGAGGAAATGAAATAACTGTAGTAGTGGGACAGAAAACAGGATGTCTCGATGCCAATCTTTTAGGGGGACATTGCCTTGTGGGGAAAAAAAAGAAATCTCAGAACACGCCTGCCTCCTTGCCTACTGCTTTCCATTTCTTCACTCTTTATTTTTAATGAAGATAGGAAGGTTTATAACTTTGACAGTTCCATTTATTTTTACCATTTCCATCTAAAACAATACAACAAACAGCAATTATTTCCACCTGTGTTTCAACTGCAGCTGGATACATGTATTAATTAAACATGTCTTGTGTCCTGTGTGTTATTCTCTTCTGTTTCTGTCTGTCTGTATCTCTCTTTCTCTATCACGATCCACCAAACCATCCCTCTCTATTTCTTCCTTCTCATTCCCATTCTCCTCTTCAGAGTGAGGAGCAGAAAACACCAAAGGACACAGTTGAACAGAAGGGGCTTAACCCATGATCAGGGACCATAAAGTCTGGAAGAGCAAATCCTCCCTAGAAGGTCACATGGAGGATGCTAGTGAAGGAAGAACACCTTCCATTCTTGGGCTTGCTGTCCAATACCTCCAGGCCACAGGGGGCGCCCTAGCCGCTCCTCTGGGCATGAAAGCCGACTGGTCCCTGTCAGTGCCAAGCAGAGGACTGGGATCTTGCACAGAGCAAAGGGAATGAGATGACTCTCAAGCTTCTCCTCAAATGTCGCTCATCCAGTATAGCTGGGGTTCTGTGGACACACCATGTCCCCAAGAAGGCAGCAAGAGCTTTCTTTGCATAATCATGGTCAAATATTTATATTTGGTTAGGATTTGCTTCTATAGGATTTTTTTTTTTAATTAAAGTATAGTTGACATGCAATATTATATTAGTTTCAGATATATAACATAGTGATTCTACATTTATATATCTTATGATATGATCACCATGATAAGTCGAGTAATCGTCTGTCACTGTATAAAATTATTATATATAAGGACTGACCTATATTCCCTGTAGCGTATATTACATCCCCATGACTTATTTATTTTATAAATGGAAGTTTGTACCTCTTATTCTCTTTCATCTTTTAATTCACCCCCCCGCCCTTCCCCTCCAGCAATCATCAAAAAATATGGAATGCTTCACGAATTAGGGGGCGTGGCAATCTTGTTTTGTTCCAATTTTAGTATATGTGCTGTCCAAGTGAGCAAACTATAGGATTTTTTTTTTTGTAATTCAAATCTATTTTCAAAATAAATTTGGATCTCTTTTATAAATAAGTATAATTTAAAAAAAAAAAAAACCAGAATGATAGAGGAAGAAAGTAGAACTGAAATTACTGAGAAGGAGCAGAGCCATTAGATGTTACAAGACATCTGAGATGAAATCATTACAACAGCTAGACGTGGCTTTGAGCTAAGGCAAAAAGGAAAATCTGGGGTGACATAGTTCATATCATCTGACAAAATAAATCAAGCGCATCTGCTTGTTGTTGTTGAGCACTACTTCCTGGAACGAACTCGGAGAAATTTATTACCTAGATTCTTGCATATTGAATGACCAGTGGAACAAGATCTTCAAAGAGAGTCTTGCAAAAAGACAAAGCATGCGAGGTGGAAAACTGAGCACCCCTTTCCGGAAGGATGAGAGAATAAAGATTGCCGAGGAAGCCCCAATATTTAGTCACTCCCTTTTACTTGGACTTAATATCATCTTTTAAAAAATAATTTTTATATCAAAAGTAATACACGCTCATTGTAGAAAATTTATAAAATACAGATTTTTTAAAAAGGGAGAAATCTATAACTTCATCACTCATTTAACCACTATTAACATTTTAGTGCCGTCTTCTCGTCTTTTCGTCGATGCACAGACATGCCATGTTTATTTGACGAAGATAAGAAATTACTACACATAATGTTTTGTTAAACATTGTTTTCATTAAATAATGTACCACAAACAATTCCCATTCAATAAATCTCTCTACGATATCACTGCAAAACCTCTATAATATCTACAGTATTACGATTGAATGTTTGTAATACTGTACTGAGATTAAAGCTATAGAATACTATAGAATGTGTAGAATATGGTTAGCCAATCCCCGGGGTGCTAGATAGTTGGGTTTCCAACATTTCACATTTTTATATAATTCTGTGGTGAACATCTTATGCTGTTTTCAAAATATTCTTCATGATTAGCTGTGTTTCAAGGAGGGCAGGTCTAGTCCATTCAAGACCAGGATGCCCCAGAGGTCCATGAATTATTTGCCCAATGACAAGTGAGCACAATTTGTACCTTTTGCACTTTACCAAGCAGGAAGGAAGAAATAGTCCTGGGAACCCACAGTCTTGATTTAAAGAGCATTTCTTGGACTGCTTAGTGAAGGCAGTAGAATTCTTTGTTTCTGTCCTTATGACTTGCAGCTTGAGTGTTGGTGGAAGCAGATAAGACAGTGTGGGGACCACTGCAGAGGCAGACAGGAC
>NW_011888850.1:3643368-3648895 GCF_000151845.1 Pteropus vampyrus
ATAGTGATTCTACATTTATATATCTTATGATATGATCACCATGATAAGTCGAGTAATCGTCTGTCACCGTATAAAATTATTATATATAAGGACTGACCTATATTCCCTGTAGCGTATATTACATCCCCATGACTTATTTATTTTATAAATGGAAGTTTGTACCTCTTATTCTCTTTCATCTTTTAATTCACCGCCCCCCGCCCTTCCCCTCCAGCAATCATCAAAAAATATGGAATGCTTCACGAATTAGGGGGCGTGGTAATCTTATTTTGTTCCAATTTTAGTATATGTGCTGTCCAAGTGAGCAAACTATAGGATTTTTTTTTTTGTAATTCAAATCTATTTTCAAAATAAATTTGGATCTCTTTTATAAATAAGTATAATTTAAAAAAAAAAAAAACCAGAATGATAGAGGAAGAAAGTAGAACTGAAATTACTGAGAAGGAGCAGAGCCATTAGATGTTACAAGACATCTGAGATGAAATCATTACAACAGCTAGACGTGGCTTTGAGCTAAGGCAAAAAGGAAAATCTGGGGTGACATAGTTCATATCATCTGACAAAATAAATCAAGCGCATCTGCTTGTTGTTGTTGAGCACTACTTCCTGGAACGAACTCGGAGAAATTTATTACCTAGATTCTTGCATATTGAATGACCAGTGGAACAAGATCTTCAAAGAGAGTCTTGCAAAAAGACAAAGCATGCGAGGTGGAAAACTGAGCACCCCTTTCCGGAAGGATGAGAGAATAAAGATTGCCGAGGAAGCCCCAATATTTAGTCACTCCCTTTTACTTGGACTTAATATCATCTTTTAAAAAATAATTTTTATATCAAAAGTAATACACGCTCATTGTAGAAAATTTATAAAATACAGATTTTTTAAAAAGGGAGAAATCTATAACTTCATCACTCATTTAACCACTATTAACATTTTAGTGCCGTCTTCTCGTCTTTTCGTCGATGCACAGACATGCCATGTTTATTTGACGAAGATAAGAAATTACTACACATAATGTTTTGTTAAACATTGTTTTCATTAAATAATGTACCACAAACAATTCCCATTCAATAAATCTCTCTACGATATCACTGCAAAACCTCTATAATATCTACAGTATTACGATTGAATGTTTGTAATACTGTACTGAGATTAAAGCTATAGAATACTATAGAATGTGTAGAATATGGTTAGCCAATCCCCGGGGTGCTAGATAGTTGGGTTTCCAACATTTCACATTTTTATATAATTCTGTGGTGAACATCTTATGCTGTTTTCAAAATATTCTTCATGATTAGCTGTGTTTCAAGGAGGGCAGGTCTAGTCCATTCAAGACCAGGATGCCCCAGAGGTCCATGAATTATTTGCCCAATGACAAGTGAGCACAATTTGTACCTTTTGCACTTTACCAAGCAGGAAGGAAGAAATAGTCCTGGGAACCCACAGTCTTGATTTAAAGAGCATTTCTTGGACTGCTTAGTGAAGGCAGTAGAATTCTTTGTTTCTGTCCTTATGACTTGCAGCTTGAGTGTTGGTGGAAGCAGATAAGACAGTGTGGGGACCACTGCAGAGGCAGACAGGACGGGGTTCATGCTGGACATGGATTAGAGCCCTAATGTGCCCTGTGGGAGTGGGCTCTAATTTCTCTTGAACGTGCTTCTCTCCCTGAGGGTCTGCCTCCTGTCAGGAGCACGGTGGCCCTGAGTAGAAGTGCAATGCATTTGGATATTCTTGTTTGTATGTAGTGAGTTCTCTCTTTCCATGGTTCTTTGAAAGGCTCGAAGATAGTTTGTGCCAGGCACCAAAGAGCCAGACAAATACCTGAGCTGCCATTCCATCAAGTTCTCCCTATGCATGGTAATCCCTAGTTAACTTCAAACAGATGAGAATTTATACTCCAACACTGATAAGGAAGGGTTCTTCTGGATAATGTGGTATAGTAGCAAACACAACTACAAAGTGTCCCCAAGCCTGGCTTACGCATTCACACATATCCAATAACTTCACTCTGAGTACACATAGGTAGACTTAAATATGTAAGCAATAGAAATCTGTATTTATTATAATCATATTCCCGGCACTGTTCTTTTTCCCTATGTGTTTTTTATCCCTTTACGTTGTACTTAGACCCCAAAGGACACGCTTTTGAGAAAATACTCCATTAAAGACATTGTTGGAACATCTTTTATTATTCATTAGTGTGTTTTAAAGTGGACCTCCATAGAAATGCTTTTTGCTAAAGCAAAAATATATCCTTTTCTATGATCTAATTGTACAATTGCTTAGAATTTCTATCTATCAGTTCAAAGGGAAACTTGGTTTCAGTGAATTTGTTTTTAATAAAAATGTGTTATCTATGGTAAATATATTTCACTTTGTTCAAATAGATTTGATTGGGAAAACATATTGAGCACAAGTACTGGTAGAGCTTAATTTCATTGCTTTGAGAAAATGTATTGAATGCTGGTTTGAATTAAATTCTATTTGTTTTAATAAAAGTGTATTGGCCTGAGTGTACATATATTTGTTTTAGTGGCAGTGCATTGGATTCAATAAAACTATATTGGCTTCACTGCTTATGTCTCCTTTTCAGTGAAAATGGATTGAATGGGAAAACGAAACAGTCACGAAGGAGCCAGTCTCAAGGACTCTGCTTGGCAAGAGAATCCAAATGACGGGACGGTGTGGGTTTGCACAGACTTTATATCAAAATATACTTTTAAATTTAAATACTTTACTATCAAGGACTCAGATGGGAGACTGAACGGCCGCCTTAAAGTGTGCAATTTTTTGAAGCATCCTTTTCCATGGACAAGTGATGGGGTGATCCAGGACTCCAGAGGAAGAAATTCTATGAAAGCCAAGAGCAGGTTTGTCAACATCCCTTAAGCTTTATATGGGCCTCATTGGTTCCAATAAGATGCTGTCTGTCAGGCATTCCTAAATCCCTTAAGTGAGCAGAAAACAGATCATGAGTGCTCCCTAAGGATGGTGTTGGCCCATCAGCACTGAAACGGGTCTGACTTTGAGCTGATTAAAAGGGGGAAGAATTGAAACAAGTGTTGCCCTGAGACACACATTAGAATTAACAGACTTCCTATGGATTATAGACCCTCAGAGAGGAGTCAGCTCTCCAGTGGGAGCCAACACTGGTACTGCTATCTAGAAAGTGGTGGCCCAGGCAAAATGCCATGACTACATCGTGTAGCTATATATGGCTCCCTGGTGCCCAGGCCTACAGATACCGCTTTGTATAAGTGCCCTGACCCGAAAGCTGGAGTTAAAATAATGCGGATTAATAATACTATTGGCTGTTATTCTTATGTGACCGCTTCACTATTAAGAGAGCATGTGCTCTGAATTGTTTCTTTCCCCAGAAGATGAACTTGACCTGGCTCTTCTACCCAGTTTCATTTGGCCTTGATGAAGAATAAATGCAAATACCACTTTCATTAACACCTTTTCTCCCACTAAATGTGCTAACAAGCTCTAGACTTCGACTTTCCCACTGATCACCGCTCATTCTCAACTAGTGCCATCACTAAGGAACCCAGAGCCCTTGGAGCATAGTTGCTCATTTTTTTCAGTGCCTGAATTCTCACAAGACCCTACAAAGTTAGGAGAGAAAAACTAATTCATGGACTTTTTTTCCCTGTGGAAATATTCCCAATTATATACTGGAAGTCGAGAATAAAATGGAATTCGTGCTAAAGAAATTTGCTGTGCTGTCCTTGGAGATGTGAGATTGTGACCTCAGGGAACGGCAAGTGTCAGAATATAATATTGACCCACCACACTGTAGAAGTATGATGTGGGGCCAAACGTACCAATTTTAGAAAAGAAATAGAAATGTGCAACCTAATTCACTGTCCTTATAATGTTTTCAATAGTTTTCAAAAGATAATCCTAGGATATTTCCAGTTAAACAACATGAATGCAGAAACATGAATATGCCTTCGGGAAGGATCACTGCTGGATTTCGAAGGTGGCTGTGTGGAGAGACCAAATACATCTGGGAACTGAAAAATCTCATGTGCAAGGTGTCCCAGGCTTTAAAAAGCATATCTGCTGGGGAGCCCAGTTAGAAAGGAGCATTCCCTCTGAAGAGACCAATTAGAAAAAAGCAGCCCTCACCCTTCCCCAAAACCAATGAGAAGAAAGCACCCTCCGAAATTATCTGGGAGGTGATTTCTAATCGGAAGGTGAATGGGAAAGTGAGACAAAGAAAGGAGGCAGCTAAGAAAGGGTTTGTTTTTAAGCAAGTTACCGTGTGGTCAACTGGAGATCGATTCTGCTGTAGAAGTCTGGGAGTCGATATAGAACCTGTATTTTAAAGTTGTCCACTCAAGGGGCCAGAGAGTTGAGGTATTTATATACCAGTACCAACTTATACACTACCGCATGCTCATTGGTTGAGAGCTTCTTCCGGGAGCAGTAATTCTCCGGTACATCCAACCTGCCAGGTGAGCAAGCATACTGGGCTCTAAGCACCAGAAAAAGCTTTAAGGCAAATGCAATGGGAAGTGCTGAGGTTCAAGGTAAGGGCAGGGCACTGACGAGATCTGCTATCCCTATGAAGCTCATTTTACAGATGAGTAAACTGAAATGTAGAGGTTAAGCAGTTTCCCTGGTGACAGGCAGGTAATAAATGGCACAGGCAAAATGCAAATCGAACCTCTGTTTCACTTGAAAGTCCATGGCTTACCCACTCAGCCACACTGCCTTGGCCGTGCTACCCAGCTGAAGAAGCTGGCGTACCTCCAAGCTTTAAACTCCACGTCTCGAGGCTGGGGCTGAGTACTGCAGGTAGGAGAAGGGACCTGGAAATGCTTTATTGCCTGAGTTTCTGTTTCTATGGGTGGCCAGACAGTGATTAATCTTAGGCTGAACTGAATCTTAGTATCTAGGTATCTGTTTATTAGACACTAAACTTAACTTATCCTGTAGTAAATCTTTGCCTACTAGTTAATTGCAGAGAAGCATATGATCTTGTGCTCCAGGTCATTTTCAGTGAACCTCGGGACTCCTCGCCACCTCCCAATTCCACCAGCCTCTGAGTTGCCTCCCTTTTCCTGGTCATCCTTCTGCAGTCGGCTTTTCCATTTCAGGAGGGCTTGCTAGCTGCTAGCTGCTTTGTAAAGTAAGTTATGATAACTCTGTACTATAAAATAAAACAGCCATCCTCACAGCTGTTTTGATTCCCTTTAATGAAATGATGGTGACATCTGAATGCCACAACTGCAGAGAGGCGGACGAGTTGTTGTGGTTGCTGAGAGTAGAAAGATCAGTACTATTCCCCAGGCTAATATCTCATACAACAGTTCTCCAGTCATTGCTCTGTGTCGGTCCACGGTTGCTGTTGATTAGGGAGAGACTTCGGGTGTAGCAACAGATCTCTAGCTATTTTTTGTTACCTATAAATACAATAGAACGGCTGGAGGGGAAAGAATGCATGCAGCATTCTGAAGATGAGTAAAATATATTCGTGGAAGGAAGCACTCAACTTACGGTTCCTGCTGTTCAAGAA